>NC_133770.1:130418516-130427128 GCF_003597395.2 Chelonoidis abingdonii
CAGAAAAGCTGTTTTAATCCATGAGCCGGAGAAACAAAGACCCCTAAGTTCCTTCCCTCCCAGACTTTAAAAAAAAATCCATTCTCTGTGATGTCCTCTGGTCAGGTGCTGTTCCCCTGTCCCCCTTACAGGTAAAAGAAATTAACCTTACTATCTACTTATGACAAGGAGATCCCGCACTTCGTGGGTCCATGGAAAGGGACATGTAGAGAAGGAGGTGAGGGAAAAGTGCAGCCAGAAACGTCAGAGGATACTGGTAGGAGCTGGCATAGGGCTGCAACCTGGTGCCTCTAAGTAGAACGTGCGCCAGGGTCTCCTCACGCCCTGGACAGGGTGTAAACCGCGCCAAGTACACGCCCGTCTCACGGCCCCATGGAGGAGCCGACCAAACTGATTCCCCGTCGCGGGCCTCGGGACATGGCCCTGTAGCAGGGGGATCCCTGCTCTGGCCCTGAAGGGTTAAAAACAGCCCAGGGAAGGGGCCCGGGGCTGGAGAAAGCAGCTTTTAAGCTGGGCCTGTCATACAACAGATAGCTAAGGGTATATGTTTTTTCACCTGTAAAGGGTTAAACAAGGGAACCAAACACCTGACCAGAGACCAATCAGAAACCAGATTTTCAAAGCTCAGGGGAGGGATGTTTGGCTCTTATTCTGTCGGCTCTCAGCTATGAGAGGGGATCTTTTTCTATCTTCAAGCTTCTAATCTTCAGTTTCAAAGTTGTAAGTCAAAGGTAGAAAAAACAAGAGGCTGTTATTGTTTTTTTTTGTTTTTACATGTGTGTAGTTTGCTGAATGTTTAAATTGGATAGCTTTTTGAATAAGACTGTTTATTCAATTTTTCTTTAAGGCAATAGCCCTCTGTATTGTCACCTTAATGCAGAGATCATGTTTTATGTCTTTTTCTTTCTTTCTATATAAAGTTTTCTTTTAAGACTTGGTTGAGTTTTTTCTCTCTGGGTAGGCTAGGAACGAAGGGGAGGGAAATTCTCTTTGTGTTAGATCTACGGAGGTGAAGCTCTTGCAGCACCAGGAAATTGGTGGGAGGGGCAGAGAGTAGAATCTTTTCTGTTTCCTTGTATTTGGTTGTCTCTTTGTGGAAGAGAAGAGACATGTTTCTTGGTATTGTGATGTAAAGAGGTTGCATCAGTAACTCTCAGGTTAGCCCAGAGAGGAAATTATGGGTGGGAGAGAAGTGGGGGGAATAGTTTATTTCCCTTTGTTAGGAGACTCAGGGCGTCTGAGTCCTGGGGTCCCACAGGGAAGTTTTGGGGGACCAGAGTGTACTAGGCACTGGAATTCCTGGTTGGTGGCAGGCTATCAGATCTAAGCTGGTAATTAAGCTTAGAGGAGTTTATGCTAGTACCTCATATTTGAATTCTAAGGTTCAGATTGAGGAATTATACTATGACAGGGCCGATTGGGGAAGTGGCAGCAGCTGGGGCCACGCCCCAAACTGAGCCACAGCCCCTTATAAAAGGGAAGAGAAGCGAGAAGCCCAGAGTGTCTTCCTCTGCCTGTAGAGGGAGAAGGGCCTGGCTGCCGAAAACCAGAGCAGGTACCTAGGGTAAAGTAGTGCTGGGGAAAGGCAGAGGAGCTGGGGAGCTCCTGCCTGGAGAGCCCCAGGCTGTGGCCTAGAATTAGGCCAGGAGGTACTGGGGTTGTAGAGTGCAACCCAGGGGTAGGCCAAGGCAGCAGGTCCAAACCCCTTTGCTGATGATGAGTGGCTGATACTGCAGTCTGCCCCAGGGTGTAGGGCTAGACAATGACTGGCAGTAGCCTACACTGAAGCAAAGTGGGGATAGAGGGTGAGGGGTTCCCAGGGAGGGAAAACCCCTAAGAGAAAGGGGTTACTGCCAGGGGGGCAGAACCCCACGTAAAAGGGGCACCAGGGTACAGGGAGGGACACGGGGCCAGTAGCAGAAGCCAGAAGGCGGATCACCGGCCTGCAGAGGGCGCTCCAACTGCAAGTTTGAGCTAATTCCCAGGAGTGACCAGCAGGAGGCGCCACAGGGGTGAGACACGCCCGGTTACAGTCCCCCAAACAGACCACAAGATATACTAGAGTCAAACAAAAAGCACACAACAAACAAACGGAACAAGCTCACCCCAAGGGTTGTACAGTCACTCTTTCTTCACCTGGAGAACTCCTTCTCAAAATGCCTGTTTTCTTCCAGCTCAGGCTTCAGGGCTGGAAGAAGATCTAGACCTAGAATATTGTGGTGGGAGAAGATTGGAACCATGGGAGTAGAAACTGGGATGGGAGGCTGGCAGTGGTGGGAGACAGTGGGTGGGGAATTACTAAAATCAGATGAGGAGCCATAGGGAAGGGATGGGAGATAGCACTGACAAAGAGCTGGAGTGTGGGGGAGAACTGGGACTGACTGGCAAAGAGACTGGGATAAGGAGCAGAGAGAAGTCAGGATATGGAGATTGGATGAGAAACCTGGGGAGGGAGACTGCAACAAGGAGATGGGGGTGGCGCCAAATGGAAGCCACAGGGTGGAATGTGGGGAAGAGAGTTGGGATAGTGATGGAGGGAACTGGACTGGATGGACAAGGAGATTAGAGGCAAGGATCTTCTGGAGTAGGTGGGGGACAAGTGGGAATGTCTGGTCAAGGAGACTGGTAACCAAGAGGGAGAACGGAGGGGTAAAACTAAGACTGACTGAACAAAGAGATTGAGACTGGAATCAGAAGCCTATGACTGGAGACTGAGGCTGACTAGGGGAGGAGCCAATCATGTGGTAGACACAGCAATAGGACAGGTTGCAGGGGATGGGGTAGAAGCCTCACATAGTTGCTCTGGGCACAGTGGTGTACCTGTGAATTTTGCCCTTAAATTACTGCACCAGATTTTCGAAAATGGATGATTACATATGTTTCAACTGCAGACAAAAGAGTATTGACATACAGAGTACTGCATAAATGGCTACCTGAAGACACAGGATTTGTGCACAAAGCAGTGCACATGCAAAGTAGGCATGCAAGCTTCATTTTTGAAAATCAGGACTTGTCTCCTCATTGGTTTATTTCATTTTCTCTTCTGTGTAATTTCCTTTAATTTGTTTCTTTTTGCTCCCTTTTTCCCCTCAGTTCCAGAATTTTTTCAGTCTTCTCCCTCCTTTTTCTTCCACATCCTGTTTCTCTCATTTTCTCCACACACCCACTTCATTCTCCTTGCCTGCATTCAGCACACTTTTCCTCCATTCTTCCCTTTCATTCATCAGTTTCACTTCTTAACCCTTCTCACACACACAACTGTCCCTCTTCCCCAATCACCATACTGGCTTCCATCTCAAATATGCTAACCTGCTCCAGGCTGATCTCCACTTGCATGTGCATAAACTCTCTCACTCTTACATTTCAGGTCCGTTAATGCATGGTGTGTGGTAGTTTGTTAAATCAAAAAACAAAGGTGTCCAGGATTGGGATTACTCTGTGGCAGCCTCATTTTACTGATGCTTCCTCCAGCTGTGAGTCTTCCACAAGGCACCCTTGATTCAGGATTGTTGCTCTCTTGTCCCCTCCCAGCTCAGGATCGCTGGATCCATGACTCTGCCGTGACAACATGAGTTTACTGATGGCAAAGTATGAGTTAATATGACTACCTTGTTTCACCACTGCTTGTCTCAGCTAAAATTTATTTCAAGTACACAGTATTATGGTGCAGTGATAGCTGCATTATAATTAAACTGAATTCTGTAATGCAACCTTAACATGACCTTCAAACTTTACTTTGTAAAAAGTCACCGAAATGGCCAAAAAAAAAAAAATTAACGCTGAGCAGAACTTTGGTTTGAGAAATGAACAGTTCAATAGTCAACCTGTTAGCATTTTTTCATTGGATTATCTCACTTTTAGATTTCTTGCAAACAGGGCACAAAGAAAATACTCTGGAACCTGTCCTTTGTTCACACTTTCTTTTCATGTGTGGATTTGTACAATATCAGGTGTAAATTATTAGCGTTTGTACATAGAGAAATTTATAACTTTTTAGCCACACTTGAAAGTTTTTGTCAAGTTGAACCTATTTACAAAAAGGGAAGGGAGGGCAAGGTAGAGCCTCACCAAATACTTTTGTAGCCTATAGGAAAGATTTTCATAGAGTCCAAAGCTAGATGCTCATAGTGGTCCCTTCTGGTCTGACCTGTTGTTTAACATAGGCCATAGAACTTCCCCAAAATAATTCCTTTTGATGTAGAGCATAGCTTTTTTAAAAAAATCTAATCTTGATTTAAAAATTGCCAGTGATGGAGATTCCACCATGATCCTTGGTAAATTGTTTCACTGTTTATTTTATTTCTTTGCAGAACAAAAGAGACCTTTAACAAATATTTGTTCCCCATGTGGGTACTTACAGACTAAAAAAAGTCACCCCTTAGCCTTCTCTTTGTTAAGCTACACAGACTGAGCTCTTTGAGTCTATCACTATAAAGTACGTTTTCAATCCATTAATGATTCTCATGGATCTTCTCTGAGTCCTTTCTAGTTTTCAGCTTTGTGAAATTGGCTCTATTAAAGCACCAAGTATGTACATTACTGCTCTGGACGTTATTCTTCTTGCACATTATAAATGTGTTCAAGTCATGATAATTTGTATCCAAGCCGCCATTAACTTTTTAGTTCTGTGATCAGTTCCTCTTCATCTGTTGGCTGCAACATTTTTTGGGTTAGGAAACTGTCATCTATAATATTTAGAAATTCCAAAGATGTTTTAGTAGCACGAGACCTGCAGCAAATGTCATTCCAATGGAAGTCCCCTATGATCAGTTTCCCCCCCACCTACACATTGTAAAGTGCATGAGGACTCATTCTGTTCCCTAGTGTGACCAAGGACACACTTGTGTAACAGACACCGACTAATACCCCAACTTGTGCTTTATCTGTTAGGACATTGATCCACAAGCATTCAAGACCATTTATTTCTGAGTGACTTGGAAAGAGTTAATGCCATTTTTGACATAGAGTGCCACTGCCCCTCTCCTTTTGCCCATTCATTTTTCTAAATAAGTTATAATTGATTTTTAACATTCCAATCACATGAATCGCCACA
Source organism: Chelonoidis abingdonii (assembly GCF_003597395.2). Classification (NCBI taxonomy): domain Eukaryota; kingdom Metazoa; phylum Chordata; order Testudines; family Testudinidae; genus Chelonoidis; species Chelonoidis abingdonii. Next base: position 130,423,570 of record NC_133770.1, read on the forward strand.
CTAGGTTTCAGTAACACCAAATAGAACCAATTTATTCTTGTAACTGAAAAATTCCCATTCCTCTTGTTTGTTACTATGTTTGTAACATTAGTGTATAGACAATTCTAGAATTTCTTCTCAAGTTTGTCGATTCCTTGACTTATTTATGCTCATCTTGAGTGCTCATTTCCCCCTTCTTTAACTCCCTCCTGACTACTCTAGTCCTCTAGCCCTCCTGACTACAAAGTCCTCTCTCCCCACAGAAGTGAATCTGTGTTCCACAAAACCCTACACTGCTTAGCAGCAGTTCACTTCCAGAAAACATCTACCTTCTGTCTTCCTTCATTAGTGAGACAGGAAAGATCTCCAAGAAGATCACTTGGGTATTTTTCTTTTTCAGTACCCTTCTAAGTTCCCTGAAGTCATCTATTATCAGTGAGATATCCCATAACGTAGTGTCATTAGTGACAATATGAACCATCACTGATGTTGCCTATCAACTTCAGAAGCCTATCCAGTCTTAGAGTCATGTCTTGTGTCTTGGTTCCAGGAAAACAGTACACCATTCTGTTGTCTGCCTGTCCCTTCCAGAATGTTCTTTCCATCCTTCTTAATAAGGCTGTCTCTAGGCACCAGCTTATCAAGCAGGTGCTTGGGGTGGCAACTCCGGAGCGGGGTGGCACTTTCAGGTATTCGGTGGCAATTCAGCTGAGGGTCCCTCACTCTCTCTCGGAGCGAAGGACCTCCAGCTGAATTGCCGCAGATCGTGATCGCGGCTATTTTTTTTTTTGGTTGCTTGGGGCGGCAAAACCCCTGGAGCCGGCCCTGCTTCTTAATAGAGAATTGCCAACAAGGATTATTTGTCTTTCTTGGCCAATTGGTGATCTCTTTGTGGGCAACCTTGATTTTCTTACAGATTGGGCTGAGCACTATCCACAGGTGTGTCCCATACATCTCTCCATTCTCTTGGACCAGCTGCATCTTCAGAGATATCTTCCACAGTTTCCACAATGAGGATATGGTATTGATTGGAAACTTCTAGCTCTGTGGAATTCCTCTTGATCCTCTTCTCTTTAGTGACCACAGCTAGGGTAACCAGATAGTAAGTATGACAAATTGGGATGTGGTGGGATGTGGGGTGTAATAAGTGCCTTTGTAAGACAAAGCCCCAAATATCAGGACTAGTCCTATACAATTGGGACATCTGGTCACCCTAACCACAGCCTGTCCACACTTGTCTGCCTACAGATGTTTCCTCTTGTGTCTATGAAATGCCATGCCTCTTATGAGTTCCTCTCTCTCCAACTCCTTGGTGCCCAGCTCCTTTCTTTCTTGAATCTGGGGTACTGATATTTCCCAAACCTGGTTGTCTAGAAACTCCTTAGTTTCTCAGATTATCTGTAGCATCTCTAGTTGCCCTTTCAATCCAAGAATCTTTTATTCCAGCACAGCTACTAACTGCACTTCATATGAAGGAAGTCCCTTTTGATTTCAGGCAAGAAAGAAAACATGGCACATCCATTGCAGGTCACAAACATTGCTCCATTCCTGATTGTTATGGAATCAAACATAGAGTTGGACCTAGGAGGAAAGCCTCTCACACTCCCTGAGCTAAGAAAGAGGATTCCAGGAATTCAACTCTTCTCTAAAAGCTGTTTAAATTCCCATGACATTTACTATCCTTGTTATTGTCTAAGGTCATGAACCCCAAACTAGAAGACAGGGGAGAGCTGCTGAACATTTCCAATCCCCCCATTTTTCAATAAGTTAGCTTATGTAAGGCCTCTGTAGAACCACTACCCAGTTATCTAACTTGATAAACCTCAGGCTTACCCACTGCACCACACTGTCTTCAATAGTTATTAAAACATTTTGGGTTATCCTATCTCTAGTTACTATGAAACACACTCCTCTCCTAAAAGAGGGACAGAATCTAGTATATCTGATCCCCAATATTATACTGCTGATTATTAAATAATTTTGTAACCAACAGTGAAGAAAATGAGTATTGTCCTACTGCAGTGGCTGGTCTAGAAAGGGGCTAGCAATTACTCCTGTAGCTCAGGTAGTAAGGATCTAAGTTCAGGACTGATACATTTGAGTGGGCTGAGGTTTCAGGATATGAGATGACCAGGACTTGGAAGAGAACAAAGGGCAAATCTTGTAATGTGATAAAGGAAGCAGAAACAAGATTCAGACAGATCCTATCTGTTAGGGCCATAGGAGAGGGGTAACTCAAAAATGAAGCCAGGATTATAAATACAAGTTATATGGAGACAATAATGCTCTCTATTGTGACAGAGAAACAAGGTAGGGGGAGCCACTGAACAAAACACCAAGGGAGAAATTCAAAATGTAGGAGGAGAACTTGGAGATGTTACAAAACCCTAGACATGACAAGATTAAGTAGTAGTGCATAATCAACAGTGTCAAACCTATAGGTAAAGGAGGAAGATAACTACCAGCTCTGAAACTAGGCCAGGAAAAAGCTCATTAGAGAACATTGAGAGTTGTTTCAGTGGAACATGGGGAACAGAAGCCAGGTTGGAGGGGTTTAGAATAGACCTAGGGAGAGAAATTTAAGATAGCAATTGTAAATGGTGCATTCAATTAGTTTGGAGATATTACTACCTAGTTCAGAATGTCATAGTCCATATATAGAAAAAATTTCAGATCTCTAGCCTAAGTGTTGTAATAAAGAGATGTAAGCATAGAACTCATAATATTTTATTCAAAGTCAATATTTGTCTACACTGTTCTTCTATGTTCGCTTTGGCTGACTTTTAAAAAAGTTCTCAGTATATTACTAGACTCTTTCCTCACTGTACCTCACATTCCTACACCAGCTTTAATTACATGAAAGTCCATAGTTTGATTGAATGTTTCTTAACCTTTGTTCCTCCCTCCCCACACATTTTCTTCAAACTGAAAAAATTAATTCAAGTAGCAATAAAGACTATGAGGATCTTTGTGATAAGACCATACCCAATACACATTAGCTCCTACCTCCATTCATGTCCATAAAAAGATGGTTTGATTCTCCATTGCCTTTTACTTCATACTTATTTATACTAATACAAAGTAGGTGTAAAAAGCTGCAAAATTGGAATGATGATGTGTTACTTCTTGCACAGGTGTAAGTGAAAACAGAATACTAGATAGTAAAGGAATTGGCCACTTTGTGCCACTCCATACTAATAATGGTTTAGATTTGTGAATAAATCTGCAGAAACTTCATTCATATGAATGGCAGACTAAAATAGTGTTCACCTCCTGCACATTATAAATCATTTGAAGCAGGATAAGAGCTTTCATAGTTCCCTTGCAAACTGAAATTTATTGAAACATAGACTCATAGACTCATAGGTCAGAAGGGACCAATATGATCATCTAGTCTGACCTCCTGCGCAAGGCAGGCCACAAAACCCTACCCATATACATTTATAACAACCCCTAACCCATGACTGAGTTATTGAAATCCTCAAAATTGTGATTTGAAGACCTCAAGCTGCAGAGAATCCACCAGCAAGCGACCCATGCCCCACGCTGCAGAGGAAGGCGAAAAACCTCCAGGGCCTCT
>NC_133770.1:130428620-130438877 GCF_003597395.2 Chelonoidis abingdonii
GGATGGAGATTGTCCGGGCCCTCCGATTTTGTCCCATTAAGCTGTTCAAGTTTGGCCTCTACCTCAGATGTGGTAATATCCACCTCCATATCCACATTCCCATTTATCATCCCTCCATCATCCCTCCATCATACACAGAGACAAAAAGAAAAGTCCCATTTTAGATTTTCCTATGATGAAGTCAGTATTCACCAATATTCAGGATATACTTAGCTTAGCTTTAGAGCTTCTTGTATAAAGGATATGATGCAGAGTGTTAACTGCCATTATCAGTCGCTTGACCTATCCGGTTCTTGTAAAAATATTGCCTGCTTGCAATATTCAAGTATAGTGGGGCAGCTGCCCCACTCCCACAGAACAGGGGTTAAAAACATCCCTGGAGAGGGCTGTGGCTGGGATTAAAGGAGTGAGAGCATCTGAGGGAGTAGCTGACCACAGGTGTGGTCAGCCCAATCAGGCCACAGCTGGCCTTATTAAGGGTCTGTGAGCTGGGAGATGAGGAGCCTCTCTAGCTTTGGAGAGAGAAGGACTTAGCTGCCTGAGAGCACAAGGTACTGGAAGCAGAACAGTACTGGGGAAGGGCAAGAGGAGCTGGGGAGCTCCAGCCTGGCAACTCCCCAGGCTGAGGCCTTGGTAAAGGCCTACAGAAGTACTGGGGCTGCAGAGGTGCAGCCTGGGGATAGGCAGAGGTAGCTGGTCAAACCCCCTTGCCAGTGATGAGTGGCCAGTACAGACTGCAGTTTGCCCCAGTGAAAGGGGGCTAGATCACTGGCAGTAGCCACTGAGGTAAGGTGGACTTAAAGGGCTGGGGGTTTCCCTGGGAGGGAAGACCCAGAGTGTGGGTGTACTGCTGGGGGAGAACCCCAAGGTAAAGGGGCACCAGGTCTGTGAGGGAGATGGGGCCTGAGGCAGGTGAGCCACTGGCCAGCAGAGGGTTCTCTGAGGCTGCAGACTGATCTAATTCCCAGATGACCAGCAGGAGGTGCTGCATCAGTAAGTCTGTGATCTGCTACATCAAGGTTTACATGTAGTCTGAGAAACCAATAAACTAACCAGCTCATGTAGTTCAGTTGTCATGAAAATTTACAAATCTCCTTTAAGTCAGTCCCACCAGTCTCTTCTCATCTACTTGGACAGCTAACTCCAGCTGAAGTTAAGTTGCTTAAGTAGTGTATGGGGTTGGATAGGATAAGGTTGGCCTAAGCCCTTTCTCTGTGCCCCAGTGGAGTCACCTTCAGAATCTTCCAACTAGTGGATTAAGGAATACTGAATTCCAAAAGTTTTTCTGTTCTGTCATTGGCTGTTCCTCCTCTCAGCTTGTCCCTCTCCTACCAACACTATTCTTTTGGTCCCAAACATTCCTCTTCCTCAGCCCTTCCTACATTCCTCTGTTGTTCTTACAATTAATTTTTCAACCATATTTTCCCATTTCATCTTAACATCGCTCCTAATTTAGGAAAAAGTCAGGACACCTGCAGGAGGGCTTAAATATGGGACTGTCCCTTTAAAAATGGGACATCCGGTCACCCTATCCAGAATGCTTGGAGTTGCTGAAACTTGACTCTTTAAGGGGTTTGCCATAAAACATATGGCTGGGCCACCTTGAAGGAATTCTAGAATATCCTGAACCCTGGAAATATTTTAGTTTTATCCAACTGTCATAATACCGCCTACATGGTACCATATATCCTGTTGGTAGAACTTCTTCACAAGGCTACTTTCTTAGAATATCTCTTTCTAATTCTTCTGAGATTCTGTTTCTAATTTTTCCATCTTCTAGCTTTAGTTGATCTGGGATTTGGTGCACTATAGGACCATATCTCAGTAGGCCTACCTGTGATTGGATTTTGAATGGAATATCCAGTTTCTTCTCCAGAATTAAGAACCAAATGTAAGGGGCTAATAAAGTAATCAGAACTGATTTATTTCAAGTGACATATTCTGGAGGCGTCATGCCAAACCAGCTTGATTTCCTTCTTTGACAGGATAACTAGTTTGGTGGATATGGAGAATGCAGCAGACATAATATACCCGTACTTTAGCAAGGCTTTTGACATCATCCCACATGATATTCTGATAAGTATGCTGAAGAAATTCAGGCTCAGAGGAACTACCATTAAATGGATACATAATTAGTTAAAAATCTGCAAACAAAGAGTAACTATTAATGGAATGATGCCAGATTGGAAGAAAGTGTAAAGTGGGGTTCCACAGGGATTTCTTCTGAGTTGGGTGTTATTTAACATCTTTATTTATTACCTGGATGTAGGAGTAGAGAGCATACTGATCAAATTTTCAGATGACACAAAGCTGAGGGGAGGGGAAGGGTTTACAAACACTTTGGAAAATAGAACTGAAATTCAAAAGGATCTTGATAAATTGGAGAACTGGGCTTTAAACAACAAATTGAAATTCAAAGACAAATGTAAGGTGCTACACTTAGGGAAGAGAAACCAAATGCACAAATACAGAATTGGGGAGGGGGGATAACTGGCTTGACAGCAGCACTGCTGAGAAGAATCTGGGAGCTGTGGTGGATCACAACCTCAACATGAGTCAGCAACACAATGCTGTTACAAAAAAAGCAAATGCTATTTGAGATTGCATTATCAGAGACATAAGATGCAAGTCATGAGAGGTGATAATACTGTTCTACTTGGCACTGGTTAGGCCACAACTGGAATACTGTGTTCAATTTTGGTCGCCAATGTAGAGAAATTGGAAAGGATCCAGAGGCAAGTGACAAAGATGATCAAAGAGATATGCAAGCCATATGAGCAAAGGCTGAAGGAACTGGATGTGTTTAGTTTGGAAAAGAGGAGATTAAGGGAGACATGATAGCAGTATACAACTACTTGAAAGGCTGCCATAAAAAGATGGAGAAAAGTTGTTCTCTTGCCAAAGAGGGCAGGACAAGAGACAACGTGTTCAAATTACAGCACAGCAGACTTAGATTATGTTTCAGGAAAAAAATTCTTAACTTTAAGAAGAGTAGGACACCGCTACAAATTGCCTAGGTGGGTTGTGGAAGTTCCTTCACAGGAGGTTTTCAAAAAGAGGCTGGATAGCCACCTGTCTTGAATGATTTAGACATAACAAATCCTCTGTCTTGGCAAGGGGTTAGCCTAGATGACCCTTTCGGTCCCTTCTTACTCTATGATTCTAATAGCCCAGTCCCAAGTGAATAGCTAGAAATGCATGATGGAGATCTACCACAAGAGCTTGATACTGATTTAGGAGACATTGCAATGGAAGAAGTTAGAAAAGCCATAATGAACTTAAAAATGGGAAAGCAGCTAGAGAGGATAACTTTACTGGAGAGGTGCTTAAGGCAAGTGATGAAATACCCCTCCAGACTGTCCTTGTATATTTGCCTCTGTAATGACAGGGCGTGACCTCCCTCTGAGAGGGAGAAACCACTCTCCACTCCCTGGTAGGTGAAGCCAGGCAAGCCATGCTCCCCAGCGGAAGCAAAGGGGAAGGAAAGGAAGTTTAAAAGGCAGACTCTGCAAGTCAGTTGTGCGAGAACTGAAGGAAACAGATATCCCTTGCCCAAACCCAAGCCCTGTGCCAAAAATGGAGCTCTACAGCACCAAGGACCCAGAGGAAGTGCTGGGACTGCCAACTGCCCAGTACCTGGAGGAGCTACTGAGACTGCCGCTGGCCGCGTACCCCAGGGAGACAGAAAAATCTGAAGAGATGGAGGGGAGATAGTAGGAAGCAGTCCAGGGACATCAGACATTTAGTCTGGTTGTGTTGCCAGAGTTAGGTCAGTATGTTTTGATGGGATCCCTTCTGACCCAGTGGTGGAGCCGTCTTCCATTGTCAAGACCCTGGGCTGGGACCTGGTGGAGTAGGGTGGGCCAGGGTCCTCTTACCCACTGCTGCCCAGAAGGCCAGAACCTTTAAACTGCTTGGTGCTCCATCTGCCCAGATGGCCAGAGCCCCTAAACTGCTTATTGCTTTGCCCTGCCCAGGGGGCCAGAGCCCTGAGACTGCTAATCCCTCTATTGAGCCTTGCATTTATAGGAAAATTGTACTGAGGCAGTGTGATGTCCCTCTGAGACTGATAGAGGGTCGTGGCTGTCCCTTCCTACACGTAGTGGAGAATGTGGGCAGTGCCCCATCCCTGAGAAAAAGGGTTTTGTTGTGCTACCAACCTACTTCTAGCCCCAAGCTGCCAGAATGGAGCTGGATAAGCTGATACAGTGGTGGGTGGAGAGCCAGCAGCAGCAGCAGCACCAGCTGGTGCAGCAATTAGGAGCCAAGGAGCAGCAGCTGATCTAAGGGCTCAACAGCAGCGGCAGTGCCTCCAGGAGCTTGCAGCCCACTGCTCAGCCCAGTGGCTCCACTCCTGGAAGAGTGATGGACCCAGCTGCCCTAGATACCACTGTGGCTTAATAAAACGAGGCCTGAGGATGACCCGGAAGCCTTCTTGGTGACTTTTGTATGGGTTGCCTTAGTAGCCAGATGACCCACAGACCAATGCATCGTGCTCTTGGCCCCATACCTGGCCATTTATCACGGGCTACCCAGTGACAAAGCCTGGGACTATAGGCACATAAAGGCAACCATACTTGACCCCTTGGATATCACCCCCAAGACCTTTCAGTGGTGGTTCTGGGGGAAGACATACCTGCTGGGAGCCTGACCTCAGGTTTTGGTGCACCTGCTGTCAGTGGCTCCAGCCCAAGAAACACTTTGTGATTGATGTGGCTGAGCAGGTTGTCATCAAACAGTTTGTCCATATACTTCCACCCCATGGGAGGGCCTGGGTTTTCTGACAGCGACCATCACCCTGAGGATGAAGGTGGGCTTGATGGAAGACTTTCTGGCAGTGGAGGCCCTGGTCACGCTGGCAGCCCTGGCTGGGATGCCAGCCAGGAGCTCCCTAGGCTTGGAGAAGACCCCCAGCTCTAAGGCTGATGCCCAGCTTGGCCCAAACCATGATGAAGGCCACAGCAGCAGCCATCTGCCATAGATTATCCCCTGGGGAGCCTCTTCGTGTCATGCTACAGGGGAGAGACGTGTGAATCTGAGCCCACCAAATCACTCACAAAACCCTGAAACCTGACACGGCCCCTCAGAGGTTGGGCCCTGTTTTGTTTGTGGCTGCTTTGGACACCTGCGGCAACAATGCATTCATGGACTGCACCTTTGACCAGGTTTGTATGGGGGAGCTCTATGCCAAACAACATTCCACCAAGGTGACTGTCCTCGTGAGCCTATGGGGGAAACAGGTCCCCACCTTGCTAGACTCAGGCTGCAAACAGGCCATAGTGCACTAGCGACTCGCCCTTGCAACCGACCCTGGGTCAGGCAAGATCCAATTCCTATGCATCCATGGTGATGTGAAGTCTTACCCCAGTGCCCAGGTTTTGATAACTGTGGATGGCGTGACCAGAGTAATGACAATGGGGCAAGCCCTGAAGTTGCCCTACCCCATCATTCTTGGGCAGGACTGGTCGGGGTTCACTGGAATCTTGCAGACCACAAGCCTTCAAGGCCCCCAGGCACAAATGGCCCTTGAGGGAGTTTCCCTCAAGGAGAAGATGAGGGTCCGGGCGTGTGTGTGTATGTGCAATCTGGGTGATCCACCAGCCTGACCACTGCACCCCAATGCCCCAGAGGGAGACACTCTGCCCATGTCACCAGTGGGGGAAGCATCCCTAGACATAATGGCCGATTTCAGTCAGGACCAGAGGGAGGACCCCACCCTCAGCCAGGCCTATGAACAGCTGGCATATGTCAGTGGGAAAGCATTAGGACCTCTGCAAGCAGTCCAGTAGTGGCAGTTTGAACTGACCAGGGAGTGCCTCTATTGAGTGGACCAAGACCCCCAAACCCAAAGGCCCAGATCCCAACGGGTTGTGCCCCAGTGTCACCTGCAGGCTGTGTTGAAATTGGCCCATGATGTCCCTCTGGCCAGCCATCTGGGGCAGGAAAAGACCCTGACTCAGGTCTTGATCCAGTTATTCTGGCCGGGGATGCATCAAGATATCAAGGACTACTGCGCCTTCTGTCCAGAGCATCAGCTTGCGGTGGTAGGGATCCTGGTGGTAGGGACACCTTTTGAGATGGTTGCAATGAACCAGGTTTTACTACATCCTGGTGATTATGGACTATGCCACCCACTTCTCTGAGGCCATCCTGCTAAGCAATGCCACTGCTCAAACCATCATGGCGAAGCTTTTGAAGGTCTTCGCCCAGGTGGACCTGCCCATGAGATCCTTACCAACCAGGAGACAAATTTTATTCTCCGGCTATTCCATGAGGTCTGCAGTCTCTTAGGAATCAAGAAGCTGCAGACATTGGTCTACCACCCCCAAACTGATGGGCTGCTCAAGCAGTTTAACTGTATGCACAAGGATATGTTGTACAAGTTTCCACTCAAGGATGTGCTCCAGTGGGACCAACTAATCCCATCATTGCTGCTTCCCATCAGGGAGGTGCCACAATCCTCCACTAAGTTCTCACCATTTGAAATGCTGTATGGTTACCAGCCCCAGGAACTGCTTGACCTAATGTGGTAAACTTGGGAGCTTCCTGCAATATGTGCTGCAGTTGCAAGAGTATCTGGCTCACATGGGAGACCCGATGAGGGAGTCCTTGTGGGCCACCGAGGGGCACAGGTGAGAACATACAATCAGGAAGCCCGAACCCTCAGAGCCGGTGACCAAGTCCTCCTCTTACTCCTCATGGAGGAGTCAAAACTCCCCACCCAATGGCGGGGGCCATGTGAGGTGATCTGATGAGTGCACTCGTCATTTATGAGATCCAGCAAACTGACACAGAGGAAGTGGCAGCTGTAACCTATGAACCTTCTGAAGCTATGGCATGAGCAGGAGGGGCTGATGATCACCCAATACCACACTGAGCTGAACCCGAGTCCTCAGGTCCCCAAGGCCACATGCTCAGAGGAGCACATACTCAGAGACACCGTCACTGAGGAGTAGTGGAGGCAGACCAGAAGCCTTTGGAGGCCTTTCTCTGGATCTTAACAGCCTTTTGGGGACAAACACCCTGGTCCAGCACATCATCTTGGCAATCCCAGGTGACATGACCCCTCCCTCAACGGATGTGGGAGGTAGTAGAGGAGGAGATCCAGGAGATGGCAGACCTTGGGGTTATCGAGATGTCACAGAGTGAATGGCGCAGCTCTGTAGTGCTGGTCCCAAATCCGGATGGGACCCTCTGCTTCTGCATTGACTTTTGTAAGGTCAATGCAGTATCTAAATACAATGCATACCCAATGCCCCAGACTGACAAGCTGCTCAATCAACTCGGAGAGGCCCGGTACAAAACAACCCTTGATCTCACCAAGGATTACTGGCAGATCCTGCTGAACCAAGGGTGGAAAGAAAGACAGCCTTCATCACCCCGAACGGGCTCTACCAATTCACTTGGATGCCCTTCAGCCTTCATGGCACTCCTGCAATTTTCCTTTTGGCTAATGGACTGCCTAATACAGCTCCACACTGAGTATGCCACTGCATACCTCGATGATGTGACGGTTTACAGTTGATCCTTGGAGGGCCACCTAAACCAGGTGGCAGCCATCCTGAGGGCTCTCAGGGTTGCTGGGATAACTGCGAACCCAAAAAATGATGGATTGGATGGCAATAGACCACCTACCTCAGATACACCCTGGGACGAGGTCAAGTGTGCCCCCTTGTGGGAAAGGTCCAGGCCATGCAGGACTACCCGGCCCCAACTACCAAGAGGCAGGTGAGGCAGTTCTTGAGACTAGCTGGCTATTTTAGCCACTTTTCCCCCTAGTTTGCCTCATCTGTGATCCCCCTGACTGGTGCATTAGTTGTGTGAATGCAAGGAAGCATTCTTGCATTCTCAAGCAACTCTCAAGGATCACCTATGCCAAAAGCCAGCGCTGTACAGCTCTGATTTCACCTGCAACTTTATCATCCAGACAGACACCTCAGTAGCAGGACTCGGATGGAAACTATTCCTCCAGGAGTGGAATTATTCTGTCATTAAGAAGGAAGCCCTGGAGGTTAAGTGGGTTGTGGAGGCCCTCTGTTACTAACTCCTGGGTGCCCCCTTTGTGATAGTGACAGACCACGCTCCCCTGAAATGTCTCCAAAAGATGGAGACCAATGGGAGATTGATGTGGTGGTACCTCATCCTTCAGCTCTATGCGTTCACCATGTAGCACTGAGCCAGGAAGGAGAACGTGAATGTAGACTTTCTGTCATGACTGTGAGAGGGAGACCTAACCAGCCCTGGAGATCAAGGGCTGGATTTGAGGGTGAGGGTGTGTGTGTGTGTATAGCGAGGGGATTTGGTCTCCCTTGGAAACTGATGGGGAGAAATCACTCTCCACTCCCTCATGGGCAGAGCCAGTCAAGTCACACACCCCCTACCTGAAGCAGGGGAGCAGGACAGGAAGTTTAAAGGGTGGGCCCTGTAGTTCAATTGTGAGACAGCTGGAGAAGGAAGCAGATGTCTCTCACATGCTGCCGAGCCCTGCAGTCAAGATGGAGCTCTACGGTGCTGAGGATCTAGAAGAAGTGCTGGGACTGCTGACTGACCAGTACCTGGAGGAGCTACTGGAATGATGCTGGCCATGTACCCTGACAGATGGAGGAACCTGAGGAGACTGATGGATACCCAGGAGGGGTAGTAGGAAGTAGCCCAGGAACACCAGATGTTACTTCCTGAAACTGAACACAAAGCCTATCACAACAGAGAAATTTTAACTTTCTAAGGCTCAAATTCTGGCCACAACAAACAACTTGAGTAGCAAAGTGGTGTGTTGCAAAGTTCCTCTGGGAATGTATACCTGCCAACATCCTCAGAACAAACCAATACATTTATGTAGATTTACACAAATCTGCAGTTATATTTGCATGAAGTTGCATAGATCCATGTGAGATATGGAGAGGGAAAACAAAGCATTTTGTTCTCTCTTCCCTTTCACCCTAGCAACAGCATTTCATTATTTTCCTCCTTCCCTCTTTGCCAAAGCATTTCACTTGTTTCCATACCATTCCAAAAATACACTCTACAAAATTTTCTTTAAAACATTCCCTGTCCCTCAAAGTCCAATTTCATTTTAGAACCTCCCCACACAAAAAAAATCTTCTTTTTTTCTTTTTTTTAAAGACACACTCCCTGTGATGTTATTGACATGAACTGTGACCGTTTAGATCATTGTTGCAACCAAGGTCCTATAGTTGCAGCAAATCTTGTACAAAGGAGGCCAAGTAAGGTGTTTATGGAAAGGTTGTAATTTGCTAGTTATGATTATGCTGTCTGTATGTGTGTACTATTTTTGTATTTGAAGTTATGAATATTGGCTATATACTTGTATCTCAATGTGTTTGATTCTAAGGGCATGGCTACACTTGCAGATGTAGAGTGCTGTGAGTTAAACCTGCTTTCAGAGAGTGCAGTAGGGAAAGTGCTGCAGTCTATCCACACTGACAGCTGCTTGCACACGGGCATGGCCACATTTATAGCACTTGCAGCGGCATTGGGAGGGGTGCATTATGGGCAGCTATCTCAGCATGCAAGTGACTGCAACGTGCTTTTCAAATGGGGTCGGGTGGGATGGAGTGTGATGGGAGTGTGTTGTGTGTATGTGGAGGGAGAGAGAGTGGGGTTTTTGGGGGCTGAGAGCATGTCAGCATGCTGTCTTGTAAGTTCAGACAGCAGCAGACCTCTCCCTCCTCCACCCGCCCCTCTCTCTCTCACTCAGCATTCCACATTAATGGTTGCTTTGTCTCAGAGCAGATAAGCAGCCAGCTGTCAGAAACGGAGCTTTCAAAGGGCATATCCGCATTCCTACAGTGATTCAAAACAATGGCAAGAGTGGCCCTTGACTTAAGGGGATTATGGGGCATTTCCAGAGGCTGATCAGAGCAAAGTAATGCAACATCTCGTCCACACTGATGCCCGGGAGTTGTAGCCAAGGCACAGCAAACATTATTCCTCTCGCCGAGATGGAGTACCAGGAGCTCTTTAACTGTGGAGTCAGAGTGCTCTACGTGCCTTGTCAGTGTGGATGGAAAGTGAGCTAGTGCACCTGGGGCTGTTTAATGTGCTGTAACTCGCAAGTGTAGCCAAACCCTAAACAGCTTTGTACTAAACGTCTGTCCCAGATCTGGACTTAAGCGTACAAAATCTGGGTGTTTACTGTGAACCTTCCCCAAGCTTATTCCCAGCTTGGATTTATTCTCGCTGCCACCAGCCAGGAATTTACAGGGCCTGACTCCCTTTCCCTCTCTCTGGTCTCCC
>NC_133770.1:130439550-130453715 GCF_003597395.2 Chelonoidis abingdonii
AAAAGACCCAGAAAAAAGCCAAAAACCTGCAGAGGTTCCCACCCTTCCTTTTGAAAATCCTGTTTCCTGATTGGTCCTCTGGTCAAGTGTTTGGTTCCCTATGTAACCCCTTTACAGTAAAAGAAGATTAACCCTTACCTTACCTATCTATTTATGACAAGCTTCAGTGAAGAATTTGGTCAGCTTCTTGAGAAAGGACTATTCTCAGTAAGTGCCCTGTCAAGAAACATTGAACTGACAATGGATTGTGGAAGATGCCAGTCCACATCTGAGCTTTCCTGAGAACATTCAAACTAACATGTAAACAATGGCATTGGCCTGCAAAAAGCTGAATCAAAGGCGCCAAACTGAGGACTGCCGTGAACCTCTGAGGTGAGCAAATCCACCAGAAAGCACAGGATCCACCAAGGCAACAAATGTTAAAAATCCCCTTAATGATACTGTGCCCCAATTGGTACATGTAAACAGACTCAAGGCCTATCGCAGTAGAGTGGCAGGGGTAAACATGATCTGTTGTGTCAAAGGGGAAACTGAGGCACATCCACTCACTAATTTGATGGCTGAATACCATGATGGGTCAACTCTGGGAAATATGGAAATCTGTAGTGAGCTGAAAAGGGGGAAGCATTGTCAATGCTGCAAAGGAACAGTGAAGTATTTTCCAACAAACCAGGGAGAACACACTTACTGTCTCACAGAATCCTCAAGAAAGGGACTCAGCCCCCCACCCCTTCCAGGGCCAACGGCAAGGTGAAGGAGCAAATTCGGGCTGAGGTACAAAGCATGTTGGATCTGGGTGTGTGTGTAACAGGTCATGCTCTCACTGCCGCGGTGCCTCCTGCTGGTTATCTGGGAATTAGCTCATCCAAGCCTCGGCATGCCTCCTACTGGCCAGTGTCTCTCCTGCTGTTACTTGTCTTTTCATTATCAATCTCCACCACTATACTTCAGGTCCCATGTCCCTCCCGTGGTGCCCCTTCTCCTGGGTACTGCCCCAAGGCAGTACCTCCATAATCAGGATCCTCCCCTCCCCAGGGAACCCCAATCCCCCTAAGCCCACCTCACCTTAGTTACCCACTGCCAGTCTTCATCTAGCACCTTCCCCCAGGGGCAAACTGCAGTCTGAAGTGGCCATTCGTCATCGGCCAGAAGGTTGGACCTGTTGCCTCTTCCAGCCCTGGCTGCCTCCCCACAGCCCTAGTACCTCCTCCAGCCCTGACAGCAAGGCCTCTGCCTGGGGATCTGCCAGGCTGGAGCTCTCCCAGCTCCTCCTGCCCTTCCCCAGTACTGCACTGTGCAAGATACCCTTTGCTCTTTCAGGCAGCAAGGTCCAGCTCTCTCCAAGGCTAGAGACAGACTGCCTGCCTTCTGGCCCTGTAGCCCTTTTATAGGGCTCAGCCTGGCTGCCTCTCAGCCTTTTCTGATTGGCTCTCCACCCCAGCCCTCTCCAAGGGCTAACTTTTAACCCTTTCAGGGCCAGAGTGGGGTGACTGCCCTGCTACAGGGTGATTAAGGAATCTGACAGTGCGTGGGCTTCCCCTGTGGTCTTGGTCCCCAAAGGGATAGCACTGTAAGATTTTGTGTAGACTATAGGAAACTCAATGCTGTCACTGTAACAGATGGATACTCCAGGCCAAGAACTGATGACATACTGGATGTGCTGAGCCAAGCCAAGTACCTCAGTATCTTTGATCTAACCAGAGGTTACTGGCAGATCTCTTTGGAAGGGGAGGCACAACAAAAATCAGCTTTTATTACTGATACAGGGCTCTATGAATTTAAGGTGTTACCTTTTGGCATGGTAAATTTTGGTGCAACCTTCCAGAGCCTGGTCAACAGAGTGTTAAGTGGTTTGCAGAATTATGCTAGGGCATACACAGATGACATTAGATTGCTAGCACATTGTGAAGCTTCCTAAGGAGTTATAATAAAATAGTCTTATGGAAGGAATACTCATCTGCAAGTCAGGAGACCATGAGTTCTGTTCTCTCCTGTTCTACCCAATACTGTTAATATTTCTGTACACTTGGGCACTAGAGCCTGGGATCTGAACCCAGAGTGTCTCAGAACCTGGACCTGAATGTCTACACTGACATTTTTAGCCTCATAGCATGAGTCCAAGTCAGTTGGCCCAGGCTCTGGGACTTGCTGCTGTGTTTTGGTTATTCTGTGTAGACATACCCAGACAGAGAGAGCGCATGATACTGTATAGCCTAGTTATGAGGGTACTCACCTGGGAGGTGAGAAACCTGGATTCAAATCCTTGTTTTAGAGCAGGGAATCTAATCTGGGTCTCCCACATCCCAAGTGAGTGCCCTAACCAATGGGCTAAAGATTATAAGGGTGGTTGGAGAACACCATTATTTCCTCGAGCTGTTTTGTGAATTGCACCTAAGTCCCCTTATAAAACTAGCCCCAAAAGGTTTTTGGCTGAAACTATTAAACAAATTTGTGTCAAATTTTGGATCAGCCAAAACTGCATATTTTTGGTGAATAAACTACTCATCTGAAAAATTTTGCCCAGCTCTCATCCATGCTACCTGGATGCCAGCAGAAGGTAAATGACAGGACAGGAGAGAGAGTCTGCTCTCATTTTTGGTACCTGTCCCTTCCCTGCAACAGCCTGGAGTAGCAGTTGGAGGAAAAGTCTCAGCACCTGCGACCTCACGCCAAAGCACACTCAGTGGCAGACGGAATCTTCAGAAATTTTATCTGTGAAATTCTAAGCAGTTTCTATCAGGCATATGGAAACTGATTTTTTTTCAAAGGTGCATACATTGGCCACATGTGGGCGGATTTGGACAGGGAACAACAAATAGTAGTATGGGGGCACTAAAGCTTCTTAAGAAAAAAAAGGCTGTTGAATTATTTTTTAATGTGGATAAAACAATATAGTTTTCCTTAATCTAGTTCTTGGAAACTGTCGAACTCTTTTAGTTAAAACTTTCCAGTTAAAACAGTTAGTCTGAGACTGACCATCTGGCCTCCAGAGGTACAAGCTGCAATCAATCGACCAAATGAAAGATTCACCATGGCTCTCAGCTGGATCCATCCAGACTCCACAAAGTCATTTATGGTAGAGATCAGTGCATCCAACTTTGTATTGGGAGGTCTTCTCCCAGCTGGTGGGACCTCGTGACCAGCTGCACACCTTTTTTTTCTACTCCCATAAGCTAACCCAGGTGGAAAAAAACTACAATGTATGGGACGAAACTGCTAGCAATCAAAGCAGTGTTTGAAGAATGGTGTCTTCTACTGTAGGGGGCTAGCTACTCCATCCAGGTTATGACAGATCACAAAAACCTGGAATAACTTCAGAAAGCAAGACATCTGCTCAGTTCCATTATGGCTGTTGAAATGGGGCCAGTGCTCTGTCCGAAAAGATAAATACTGAGAGTCTGGCAGGACAACTCTCTCCACGATACTCAAGGGATCCAGCTTTGACTGTGGGACAGTAGAGAACAACCTGATGTCATCCATCCATTCCATTATCCACTGACTCCTTTGCCATTCAAACCTACCAGACCATGGGTGATGCTGGTACCAAACCTGCTGCCGAGTTCAGGCTACGAGATGACGTTCTCTATTACAAGGACTGTACCTGTGTCCTGGAGGGACAGCAATAGTTTCAGGTCTTCAGGTTCTGCCATGACATGCCACTTACTGGCCATTTCAGTTATTTCAAGACTTGAAACTTGATCTCAAAGACTTTCTGGTGGCCAAGCAGTACATAAAATCTTATGACTGCTATGCCTGCACCAAATGCCTGCACTCAAGGCTGCTCTGTTTTCTCCAGCCCCTGCCCACTGCACCTCAACTGTGGTTCACTATATCCATGGACATTACCATAGAGCTGCTGGTCTCTTAGGGGTGCACAGAGGTTTTAGTAGTTGTGGATTTTTTACAAAAATGACACACTTTGTCCCATGCCACACCATCCCTACCATTCCAGAGACCACACAATTTTCCAGGGGAACATTTTTCCTAACTGTGGACTGCCAACTGGCATCATGTCAGACCGAGACTCTCAGTTCATCTCCCATTTCTAGTGAGAGTTTCTAAGACTTCTGGGTATAGAATCCCTCATCTTAACTGCTTATCACCCACATGCCCACTAAGGGGCAAACAGACTGGGTTAACCATGTCTTTGAGCAATATTTTTGTTATTTCATGAATTATTATCAAGACAACTGGGTTTCCCTGCTTTCCCATGTGGAATTTGTGTATAATAATGCCCCCTCTACGTCCACCTCTGAAAATCCTTTTTTTGTCTCCAGCTACAGGTATCACCCTCAGTTTCATCCACACAACCCTGTAGGATCTCCAGTACCCACTGTCACAGACTTGACTGCCCACCTTTTCCAAGTACTTCTAGCACTGAAGAAACATCTACCATCTACCAGCAAGACCTGCAAGCATCACGCTGATCAGAAGCACCAAGCCACCCCGAAACTTGCTGTTGGCGACAACGTCTGGCTCTCCATATGGAATCTTAGATCAACTCATCTGTCAGCTATGTTAGACCACCAGTATCTGGGCCAGTTTAGGATTCTGGAATGGATCAACCCTGTGGCATTCAAAGTTGCAATTACTTGAATCTCTCAGAACCCACGCCATCTTCCATGTCTCCCTCCTTAAACCCTTTTCCAAGAATTTGTTCCTGTTCTGCTCCACTCTGTCCCACCTATCATCATTGTCCAGGGATAGGAAGAGTACTTAGTTAGACAGATCCTGGATTCATGACAGCTTAGAGGAAAAATCCAGTACATAGTAGACTGGGAAGATTATGATCCTGATAAATGATCCCAGGAAGCAGTGGGAAATATCCACGCCCCAGATCTGCTGCAAGAATGTTGCCAAACCTGAGAAACAAGGACCTGGGGTACTTAGGAGGAACCCTTAAAAGGTGAGTTACTGTCAGGAATGAGGACCTGCAGCTGTACCTCCCAATTCATTAGGCAACCAACAAGTGCAGCTAGGTCACAGCAGAACCACTTGATTGATTAAGGCAGCCAGGTGGCTTGCTCTTAAGCTCACAGCTAGAAAAGATCAGTGGCTGCTCAGTGCACATGTCCATGGATTCTCTACCTCCTTTTGCTAGCCTAAGTCCAAGCCCTGCTCCTGCCCTGCTCCAGCCTAGACCCTGCCCTGCATCCAGCCTTGTTCCAGTGCTGTCTCATCCTTGCTCCTGCCTTGGAACCAGCTCTGGTCCTGCCTTCCCTGACTCCAGGTAATCTGGTTCTGATTCTCAGTTCTGATTCCTGGCTCTAATTCTCTCTTGACCCTTGGCTCTGACATTTGGACTCTGACTTGGGCTCTGGGATTCGGCATTGATCCCCAGCCCTGACTTTGCTTTGACCTTGGGCTGTGGCATGTGGACTGACCACTGGGGCTGGCTCCTGCTCCAACCATGAAGCCTGATGGCCTATGTCCCAGTCTCTTGACAGGTGGGCTTATTTGAACAAAGCACATTTTAACACAGCCAAATGCCAGTCATACCATCACAAACTGGGGTGCCTCTAGAAATTTTTCACATTGTAGGCACAACTGAACCACTCTCACTTTAACTTTGCATGGCCCCACTCTTGTTTGGTCTGGTACCTCCTTCATGGTAATGGAGAGACTGCTTGACCAAATTTTAGCGAGCGGTGTTGCAACTGGAATGCAGGGTCACAAAACCATTTGGTTTGGGGTCCATCCAGGGGTGAAAGTGGGCTGGTACAGCATACTGGTAAAAAGTGGCTGCCAATACTGCCCGGAATGCAGCTGACGTTAAAGTGCTGCTGCAGCAGTACTTTAACTTCGCTGCCCCTTTTGCCCCCCCCCATCAGGGGCAGGGCTGCTGACAGGGGGAGGGGGTGTGCAAAATGGGTTAGCAGGGTCCTTAAAGTGCTGCCACAGTAAAGGACCCTGCTTAAAGCGCTGCCATGGCAGCTTTTTAAAGTTATTGCCCCTTTTGCATGCTGGGCTGCTGACGGGGGGAGGGGTAAAAGGAGCAGCTGTCCTGGGGCTAGCGATTTAAAAGGGCCTAGGGCTCCCACGCGGTGCAGGCCAGGTAGCACAGATGAGCTGGCTGGGGGAGGCTGACCTCCAGCCCTGTCCCTTCCACCTGAGGACCTGCCCCTTCTGGGGGCCCAGAGCTGGGGCTCTGTACCAGTAAGTGCTTAACGTTACTTTCACCCCTGGGTCCCTCCGAAATTGGGGACCAGAGACAAATTTCCACTTTTTTGTCCCCAACCCCCAGGAAGCCTTGTCCCTGCTAGTGGCACATACTATGAATGATGTGCGTGCAGCTGTGAGAGCCAATGGTCACAAATATAATTGAATACCTCCCCCAAGCACTTTTCAGACAGCTGTGAGGGGATTCGAACAGTGAATCCCCATGTGTTTTAAGCCACTGGAGTCTGAACAGAGCCCAGGTTCTGGCCCTGGTCTGGGTTCTGTAGGCACACCCTTGTGGTGCAGATCCTCTGTCTAGCATGCCCTCTTGAGAGCTGAGATCTAGGCTCAGTCACCTAGCTAGTGGGACCAGTGCTAACTGCTCAGCTTTCCCCATAGATTAAACACACCCTGTCACTGTTTCAAGATAACCACACCTGTATTCCCCCTGTGTGCTCCACTTCAGGAGGTTGCAGTCATGTCTCAGGTCTCCAGCCATCACCTCTCTCTAGGCAAGGACCTATGTCCTACTCTCTTCTAACTGGGGATTTCAAGGCTGAACAGCTCTTTGGCAAACACTGTGATATACTCAGCAAGCCAATTTGCCTAAAACCAGCTGTTATGTATTGCTTTCTCTCCAAGGGCTATGACCAATCTATTTTCAGCAGTTACAAGTTATCTCACATCTTTTTCTCAGTACAGTATGTTTATCCCAAGAATAAAAGCATCTTAGAGAACATACATACAAAATAAAAGTTGCTACATGCTTACTAAGTGGAGGAGCTTCATCACTGCCCTAAACGCCAGAGTCATAATAGGAACATGATGATGATGATGACGACATGCTTACTAAATATATTGGGTTTAAGAAAGAAAGTGTTCATCTTCCACATGGGGAGTCAAGTAGGCCAATATCCCTTTCAACCCTTTAGCGAGGGTTTGGATCCCCTTAGAATCAAAGGTCCTGTCCAGACGCTGAATTGAAAGGAAGCTTGTGTTTGTTCAAACTCATCCTTTTACACCAAAATGCCTTTCTTTGTTTCCTAGTCTTTGGAAAATTCAGTTTGAACTAGTACATGAAATTCTCCATAGGAATTGGTAACTCTCTGGAGTTGTTTACAGTCTGCAATAAGAGACCCAATAAAAGATTCAGACTTACGGGGCTCAGGCAGCAGAGTTATAAAATTGCAATGTAGACATTAGGGCTTGGGCTGGCATCTGGGCTCACACAATGGGGTGGTCTCAGAGCCCAGATATCGAGATTTGCTATATTTAGCTCTGCAGCCCCAGCCCCAGCCCCACAAGCCCAAATCAGCTAGATCCAGGCTCAGAGACTCAGTGCCACCATTTTTTTTATTACAGTGCAGACACACCCTGAGGGTATATCTACAGTGCAATGTAAGCCTAGGATAGTGGGACTTGAGACTGCAGACCCTGGGTTTGCAAGCCCAAGGTTTGAGCATCCACACTGCATTTTGACCCCAAGTTTAGAATTTCTGGATCCAGGCCCCAAACCCAGGGTTCCAGCAACCACACTGCAGTATGCAGATCCAAGTCAAATCACAATATCCTAGACTTTCTAGTGCCCAACCCAGATATGGCTGCTCTAGCTCCTTGTCAGTGGTGCAGTGTGGGAAAACTTAACTTCCTGTAGCAGGTGGAGCGGACAGTCATCATAGACCGCCAAGTTCCCAACAGATCTTGCTGAGCCATCTGTTGGGGCTGCATCCTCCTGGCAACTGGAGCCAGCAACATGGAGGAGTCACCATTTGAACAGCTTAGTTTGCTTGTGCTTTCTCTCCTGTTCTAGCAAATGGGTAAAGCTGGTGGACATTCCAGTGGTGGTTTGTGACCTATACAAAGGGTCTGATGGAGGAGGAGGAGGAGACGATACACACATGGAAGAATGGAACTGGCTGATGCTGTTCATGACTCTCAATGGAGCTGCTGATCGCCCCTCTATTGACTGGCACTTCTGGCAAAGGGCCACAAGCACAGACTGGTGGGATCACATAGTCATGCAGAGCTGGGATGGACAGCAGTGAGTCCAGAACCTTTGCATGAAGAAAGTTACATTCCCAGTGCTTTGTAAACAGCTTGTCCCAACCCTCCAGCATCACCACACACACGAAGGCAGAAGTTGCAGTACAGAAGTAACAGGTTTCAGAGTGGTAGCCGTGTTAGTCTGTACCAGCAAAAACAACAAGGGGTCCTTGTGACACCTAAGAGACTAAGGACTCCTCACTGTTTTAGTCCAGAAGAAGGTTGCTATAACTGACTGGAAGCTGGCTATCCCAGACGGTGACAGGTCTGTTACTCACCAGTTCAGTGTTGGAAAATTAACTCTGGATAAAATGGTTGCAGAGTTTTGGAGGCAATCAGGCATGTGATTTACTCAAAAGTGGTGAGCATAAATAATATCTCTGAAGTAATTACTAATTTTGAGAGAAAGGGGTTTCCAAACTGTTCTGGGGCCATTGATGAGATTTGTGGCCATACTCTGCCTTCCTCCAGGAGCACATGAGTATGTAAACCATGAAGTTTACTTCACCATTAATATGCAGGCCATTGTGGCTGATCACTAAGACTGATTTATCGACGCCAGCATGGGCTGCACTAGAGAAGTTCATGATGCCAGCTTTTCCTACAATTGGGAGTCTACATTCACGGATAGGCTGGTACACTATTCCCACCAAATGACATTGTCATTAATGGAGTTACTATCCCCACTGTTATACTATGGGTCCCTGCAGGGCCAGCTCTAGGAACTGCAGGGCCGGATTCCAATACCTGGCGGCAGTCTGGGTCTTTGGTGGCACTTCGGTGGCAGGGGGTCCTTCTCTCGTTCTGGGTCTTCCACGGCACTTTCAGCAGGTGCAGAATGGTGGTTAAATGTGCATTTGGAAGACTGAAACCTCACTGGTGCTGTTTTCAGGTACGTTTGGATGCCTGTTTCATCACTGCTGTCTGCATTATTGTCGCTTGCTGTGCTCTTCATTATATTTGTGAAGCCAAAGGTGACTCATTTGCCTCTAAATGGAGCTATGACAGTAATGGATTGCTGAACCAGGACACACAACCAGAAAGTGCACCTATCAGACCTAGGGCAGGGTGTACCTGGGAAACACAAATCAGGGATGCTCATTATGTACGTGCCTGGGCCAATAGAAGAGGGAGAGTAGTGCATTTATGAATGTGCTTGTACAGTCTTTATGGTAAATGAAGTAGTCACATCACACAATGAAATGTGTGTGAGTGTGAGGAAGTTGGGGGGGACAGGACTGCCATGCATTTTAGTTATGAATGACATGACTGGTTATAAAATGAGGGTGAGGGGTCAGAACTGTATGGCTTGATGTAGGAAAAGTGTTTGTATACAACTTCTGAGTTGTCCTTTATCATGAGTTTTTCTTTATTATTTGAAATACAGATTATATGATGTGATACAGTGATGATAATAACATTTCTTAATAAAATAAAATCCCTTATTTTTGAACCTATATTAGAAAAGCACAGTATTAAATCGTCAGGCAAGCCAGCTGACATTAGCACTCCAAAACACCAGCAATAAATCAACACCAAAACCTTTAACAAAACAAAGTGCATGAACAGTGTAAACTGAAACTGTAAAACCAGTTCCAAACAATAAACTTCCAACACAACAGTAGGTGTGTCCCCCAGTCTTCTTTCCCCTCCTTTCATGTTTAATGTGCACTTGATGCTGCTGCAGGGGATGGAACTGTTTACAGGTGTGGAGGCTTGCATGGGGTAGATTTGCCTTGACCCATTGCTAAGTCTTGACTGCATAGACCACCCAGCCATGGAATTGTCCAAAGTGTTTCTGGTCTGCAGCACTTGGAACTATTGAGGATATTCAGGACATAGTGCATGTGCAGCAGGACTGTGCCTTTGGTCATTTGAACAATCACTGGTGCTATCTACGCATGAGATTGGACGTCAGTGAAAAAAATATTCCAATGGTTATTGCTGCCTGCTGTGTCCTGCATAATATCTGTGAAACAAAGGGGGATAAGCTAGGACAATCTCTCCTGTGAAGCTATTCCAGTGTGGATAAACAATTAATGATTTGAGACAGGAGGGGAGGAGAGACACTGTCTGTAGCATGGTTAGGCCAGGGTTTGGTCCCACTGCTTCAGTAACTCTTTAATTATTTATACAGAGTGGAACAGTTTCAACAAGAGAGACTGAAGGTGCTCCATATCAGTGTATTCCATGTGTCAGTGGCTAGAACATTTACCCCTATTCTCCCTCACTAGCAAAGAAAGTACTTGAACCTGGCTCTCTCACATCCTAGCCACTGAACTAAAAGTTATAAGGTGGCTGCTGATGCAAAAATACAAATTTTTAAAAGTGAGCACAATTAATCATTGGAACAACTTACCTGCGGATGTGGTAGATTTCCCCTCACTTGAAATCTTTGAGGTGAGAGTGGTTTTCTTTCTGAAAAATATGCTATAGCTCAGTGGTCCCCAACCTTCTCGGCTGGCAGGTGCCAGCCGAAGGACCACTGCGGCGGTGGAGCACCTGCCGAAATGCCATCAAATTTTGGCGGCATTTCAGCGGCAACGCCTCTTGATGATGTCGCTTGCCATTGACAAGCGACATCATTGAGACACGTCCCCGCTGAAATTCGGGAGCGACGCCTCTTGATGACGTCACTTGTCGATGGCAAGTGGCGTCACTGAGAGGTGTCCCCGCTGAAATTCGGGAGTGATGCCTCTCAATGACATCACTTGTCGGTGACAAGCATTGTCATCAAGAGGTGTCCCCGCCAAAATGCTGCTGCGGCATTTCCGTGGGTGCTCTCCTGAGGGCCAGGACGCAGGAGCATTAAGATGCCCCTGCAGGCGCCATGGCGCCCATGGGCACCGTGTTTGGGACCCCTGCTATAGCTTGAACAGAAATCATGAGCTAGATGCCAAAATTATTTTGTGAGATTCTGTTACACAGATCAAACTAGGTGATCATAATGGTTCCTTCCCATCTTAAAATCTATAAGTCTGAATCTATGATTCATTTCATTTTCCCAAAGGGGGGGGACTATAAAGAGTTGCAAAATCAGGGCCTTAGAGTATAATTGGATTCACAAAACTTGATTCACAAACGGACTTAAGTGTTGTTATGCTGAGCATTGCAATGCCTGACTATTAAGTATGTAGGATTAAGTATCACTGGGATTTCTATACAATCGATGTACAGAGACAGGCACCTAAGAATTGGATTCACAAATGTCACCATGCTAGGCAGCTCAATGCCTAAACTAGCCAATGGGAGATGCCACGGAGAGGGTGTGTCCTAAGCCCTGCCTCTCTGACAGAGTACAGTGCCTAAATCTGGGCTGAGGAAAATGCCTATCTCTGTTTGGGATTCTCAGATGTAAAGCTCCTGGAGTTAGGCATCCCCTAAGGTGTTTCTTCCAAGACACATGTGGTATAGGGAGGAGGAGAATGACATTTACCTAAGGATATTTACCAAAGGCATGGAACACCTCTGTTTCAAGTCCTCCCACCTACTGATGAGAAGGCATTTGAAAAAGGCTCTGTCATCTCTCAAGTGAGTGCTCTAACTTCTGGGATATGGCACAGTCTGAGGTGAGGCTTCGTCAATCTCTTCAGTTGAAACTGTTCCAATTCAGTCATTTATCCAAAGACTTGTTGAAGCAAGGAGCAGAATCCTGAGTCTCCCACGTCTTGGGTGAATTCTCTAACGACTAGATCGTAGATACATTCTCATGTTTATGTTTGCTCTCCCTGTGACCCAATGTCTCTTTAATTATTTAATCCATAGGGGAACAGCTTCAACAGAAGACCCATATCAGAATATTCCATAGTCCGTTGGCTAGGGCATTCAACTGAGAGGTGGTTGATACCTGTTCAAATCTCTTCTGTTAATCAGGCAGAGGGGTGACTTCTATCGTCCACCTTGGCCTGTAGGGGGTTTATGGTTCCTCGACCCATCTGATGTCCTAGGTAAGTCACTCTGTTTTGGCCGATTTGACACTTTTTGGCCTTAACAGTTAGTCTGGCCTGCCTGATGCGCTCAAAGACCTTTTCCAGGTGTACTAGGTGTTCGGGCCAGGAGTCTGAAAAAATGGCCACATTCTGAAAAAAAAAAATGGCCACATGATCGAGGTAACATGATCGAGTAAGGCACTGCTATCTCCGTTCCTCGCTAGTGCCATCTACAAGCTCTGGAGGGCGGGTGCTTTCGCAGGCCGAGGAAGTACATTAAATTCATAGCATCTTCTTCGCAGTGTGTTGTGAAAGTGTGCTTTACTCTTCGGTTGCCCGGTTCACTCTGCCAGACGTACTTGCGCAGTACTCGTTTATGTAAGAGGGCTGTTGATTCAGTATGGCTCGAGATTGAGGGTCTATCGTCGTACCTTCAAACTTCATAGTCTTCATTCTCGTGTGTCGGTGTGCATCTGGAGTATTGTTTTTTCGGTACGAGTTAACCGCATTTCGTTACGGTAGTCCACGCCAGCGTATTTCCCATCTGGTTTGGTCCGAACCACTGAGATGCCCATGCACTGTGAAATGAGCGGATTATTACCATTCTGTAGCATGTTCTGGACTCCCGTCTATAAGCAGCTTTGGGCCAGTGAGGAGACACCGCTAGGGTTTGTTCTAATTGCGTGTGTCGCCATTACTGTGTCAATGGCCCACCCTGGCCTATGCTGTCAGTCCGTCCCTGAGTGGCAGAGAACACTGGGGACACACACCCAAACATTCCCTCCCTGAGCTTTTAAAAATCTGGTTTCCTGATTGGTCCTCTGGTCAGGTGTTTGGTTCCCTTTGTTAACCCTTTACAGGTAAAAGAAACATTAACCCTTAGCTATCTGTTTATGACAACTTTACCCAGGGATCTCCCATATCCTGGATAACTACAAAACCACTGTTATGAGGGAGGGCCTGCTCTTTCATTTGATCCTACTTATTTTGTGAAGAGTTAGGCAAACTCTGACTATGCCTGCTAGATCAACTTCCTCATGAGAGTTAGGCTATGTCTATTCTACAGAATTAAATCAACGTAAGTTATGCCGATGATCATAAACTGCTATAATTACATTGCTTGTGCACATTCACACAACACTCCTTGTGTCGGTAGAGAGATAGTGCTCTAGCATCGAGAGAGAGCAGTGCACTGTGCAGCTTGCCCCCTTTTGCCACTAGGAGTTGGGGGAACAGGGAATGGATCTCATCGTCCCATGATGAAATTTTTTCCATACCATCATTTCATGGCCTTCCGATTACATTTTGTGTCATTTTTCAACAGCCCCTATAAACTGTGTGCCTGCCATCTCTGCCCAAAAGCATGGATCCTGCACTGCTCTCTAGTCTTGTGATAAGTTTTATGAACACAACGCGGCTGCTAATGCAGTTTCATGAGCTGCAAATCTGAACAGGAATCTGTGGTGCCTGCCCTGCTATGTGCCATGGAAAGAAACAATTCCAGATTACTTTTGGTAATGATGGAGCAGCTGTGGACTGTTGCTATTGGGCTCAGGAAACAAGCAATGAGTGGTGGGATCGCATCATTATGCAGGTATGAGATGATGAACAGTGACTGCAGAACTTTTGGATGCACAGATTCCTGGAACTGTGTGCAGAGCTCGTCCCTGCCCTGCAGCACAAGGACACCAAAATGAGAGCTGCCTTCTTGGTGGAAAAGCACATGGTGATTGCTGAGTGGAAGCTGGAAACTCCGGACTGCTCACTCTCAGCAGTGAGAAATCTTCCATAATGATCACCTCCTGTGGAAAGTGTGGGGACAGGAATGATCATCAGGCCCCCGCTACAGTGCTGGCTCTCCCCAAGAGCCACATACCCAATATATAGCAGGGTCCAGGAAGAGTGATTTACCCTGCTGCTGTGGCTACTCACCATTTTGGGGGTCTTGTGGCTCATGTGTGCTTGCCTGGGGTCAGCCAGTTAGTGACAGGTGTGTGAGTACTGGCTGTGTTTTAAAGCACTGAATCAGTGTTG
>NC_133770.1:130455131-130565096 GCF_003597395.2 Chelonoidis abingdonii
GAGGGGTTGTACCTCAATACGTCAGGAGTGATATGTAACTTGTTTGTACCTGTGTATAAGAATGCATCCCTGGGGCAATGTCTTTGTCCGGCCTAGGGAGCAGTGGAAAGTCCCGCCACTAACTGAGCCGAGTCCATTGACTGTGGGCACATATTAGTAGTATGCCTTTTACTAGAGTAACAATCTAGGGGAACTATCGTTGTGACCAATATGGCAATAAACCTGGCCGATGCGCCTTCGTACCTTACTAGACTCTGTGGTTATTGGGGGTTCTCTTCGGGTCTGCTGTGTCAGCTATCTGCGCAGAGCTGGGGCAGCACACAGAGGGAACACACGCGCGCAGCCGAGTGATACCAACAAGGAGAGAGCAGAGCACCACACCAGTAGCATCTGACAACACACCTCTGACAACAGTCCCGAGCATAGCAACAAATATTAGCGGCTTTCAGCTTCAAATTGCTGCCTCATCTCTGATCCTTATGTCCCCGCGCTGTGCCCCTCTAATTGCCCTGGTCTCTGGCTGTTCAAACTCAGCCTTCAGCAGATAAGCCTCTGCGGTCTAGCCCCGAGTGAAACTTTCATCCTTCCCTTCTCAAATATTATGGAGCGTACAGCACGTGGCTATAAGCAAAGAAATATTGTCATCGGCCAGATCCAGCTTCCCACAGAGGCAGTGCCAGTGGGCCTTTAAACACCAAAAGCACACTCAACAGTCATTCTGCACTTCCCAGCCTGTTGTTGAATCACTTCTTGCTGCTGTCAAGTTGTCCCTTGAATTGCTTCAGAAGTCCTGGCATTAAGAAGTAGGTGGGGTCTCCCAGATCACAATGGGCATTTCGACTTCCCCTACGGTGATCTCCTGGTCCAGGAAGAAAGTCCCTGCTTGCAGTTTTCTGAACAGGCCAGTGTTCTGAAAGATGCATGCATCAAGCACCTTTCTGGACCAGCCTGCGTTAATATCTGTGAAACAACCACGGTGATCCACAAGCGCCTGGACAACCATTGAGAAATATCCCTTGCGATTAATGTACTCGGTGGCCTGGTGCCAGAATTGGAATATGTGCCATCTATTGCCCCATCACAGTTAGGGAAGCCCGTTTGTGCAAAGCCATCCACAATGTCCCGCATGTTGCCCAGAGTCACGGTCTTTCGGAGCACGATGCAATTAATGGCTCTGCACACTTCTGTCAACATGAGTCCAACAGTCAACCTTCCCACTTTGAATTGGTTAGTGACCAATCAGTAGCAGTCTGGAGGAGCCAGCTTCCACAGTGCAATCGCCACATGCTTCTCCAATGGGAGGGCAGCTCTCATTCTTGTGTCCTTGCACCACAGGGCTGAGGCGAGCTCATCACACAGTCCCATGAACGTGATTTTCCTCATGCAAAAGTTCTGCAGCCACTGCTTGTCATCCCAGATGTGCATCACAATGTGATCCCACCACTCAGTGGAATGAGCCCAAAAGCGGCGTTCCACTGTGGTCAGCGCCTCTGTGAATGCCACAAGCAATCTCATGTCGTAGCTAGTACGCATGATGAGATCAATGTCGCATTCCTCTTGCCTTGTAGTTTAAGGAATAACTCCACTGCCACTCATACCGTGTTGGTCAGAATGAGCAGTATACTGGTCAACAGTTTGGGATCCATTCCTGCAGACCGAAGAGGCAAAGTGCGCAGTACACAAACCATTGAGAGATGGTGCCAAATGTGGACAGAAGTACAGGGATTGCTGGGATGCGAAGCAATGTATCATGGGGCATTGGGACAGGACCCAGGATGCCCCACGACCCCCTCCATCCTCCCACAACTCTTAGTGGCAGAACAGGAAGAAATGTTCTATGGGATAGTTCCCCAGAGTGCAATGCTTCGAATACCACTTCAAGTGCTTCAAGTGTGAATATGCTATTGTGCAGGCAGCTGACAGTGTGACTGCAAAACAGTGTTTTCCCTTCAGCGCTCTCTGAATGGTGCTGTAACTCCCAGCACTGTAACTCTGACAGTGTTGACATGCCCTTAGAAAGATTCTGAAGAGAAAAATCTTCAGGATGGTTTTTGCAAGCAGTTTGCTGTAAATGAGGATTGTGGTGAAAGTGATTTGATCAAGGGAGTTTCAGTTCCTAACTGCCAGAGTCTTTCTGAGGTGTGTAAATACACCAAGCCAGCTTTAGGTAGATCCAGTGGGGATAGCTTTGAGAAGGTTTAAGATGTAATGACAATTGAAGATTGTAATGACAATTGAAGATGTAATGACAATTGAACAGCCCTATGATAACCAAGTGGCTATGTCTGACTAGCTTGTTGGGGAGACAATTTGTTGGAACATGAATGTCTCCATGCTGATTCTTTAAGTAAGCAGTCTGTGCCTCAGGGTCTGAGGAAAGATTGGAGTACTGGTTTTTCAGAGCAGAACAGCCTTATGACTTAACCCACAAGGATGCAGGGGAGAGCAGGCAAACTTTTACCCTTAGACACTTTGGATTTGTTGGTATCTCTTTAAAACAGAATCCAGTCTCTAAGCTGGTGATGGTCGTGGATCCACAAACAAGCATGCAGATGTGTAGATGTTCATAGCCCAGAGGGGCTGCAGTTGGTAAACACACCAAGCCAGCAGGCAGATTCAGTTTTCAACCTTCTAGAAAAAAGGTGGGTTCGGGGGGAGGAGAAGGAGGACTCAATCCTGCTGATGGAAAGAATGAGTGTCCAGCCTTGAAACTGGTAGCAGATGAGAATTTGAAAGCTAGTGTCTGGGTTGATACAATCGACCTGGCTAACAAGGGGAAAGATTTGCCCCATAGCTGGTAGCACTGAGGACACACCTTGTCAGCCAAGGGATTTAGTAAGATGAGAGGCATGGTATGACCAAGATACTTATAATCACTGACTTATAACAAATTTAGTGTTACTGTTAAGGTTTAGCCTTCTGATGTATTTGATTTTTATGTCAACCCTGGTAAAAATGTACAATATGCCTAATCTTTAGAAAAAAAACCTTGAATATGTTAAGAGTGATACATAAGAACACACTTTATGTTAAAAGGCCTTGTGATACTGATATTTCCCAATTAATGCCTATGATCACTCTTGAAGCTCTTCACAACAGAAAAGACATTACATACTTAATGTGCTGTATGAAAAGGGAAACTGAGGCATATTACCATATTGCTTTCATGACTAAATGGCAAGATTCCTACACTGCGGAGAACATTAATATCTACATTGACTTGATGTTAATTGGATTTATAAAGAAATTCAATAATATTGTAAGGTATAATTTTGATAAACCATTTATGTTATACACTAACACTTCTAATATTGGGTTAGAAGCTGTAGTAATACAAAACCAAGAATGGGAAGATTCCTAGATGCATTCAACAGTGTCTGGGACACACCTTCCTGTATCAATTTTGCACTGGGGGTGTGACGTTATCTGATTAAAATATAATCATAGAGATCACTGTTATATATTTGCAACAAATCTTGTACAGAAGTTGTCAAGTGAGGTGTCTATGATAAGGTTATGATTTGCCGGTTATGATTATGCTATCTATATGCATGTATAATTTTTGTATTTGAAGTTATAAGTATCGGCTCTATACTTGGATTTCAAATGTTTGTTCCTGGGGTACCACCCACAAGGTAGCCAGCCAGCACATCTTGGAGGGACTATTCAAATTAAGTGGCTCATCAAGAAACACTTGGCTGAAAATGAATCATGGGAGATGTTCATCTACACTGAATGGACTGTCATGTTAATGTGTTGTCTGGACTGTGGGTAATGGCTTCTTGCAATGACTAGCGAAATGCATGGACATATTACTTGCCCATGTGACTCCAAACCCCATCTTGCTGTAATTTTCCACAGTAAGAACAATAGGTTTCCTTCCACATGGCAGAGGATATAAAAGGCCCTGAAAACCTACTGCAGCCTCTTTCCCAAGCCTCTGGACTATGAACTTATAC
The DNA here is from genome assembly GCF_003597395.2 of Chelonoidis abingdonii. NCBI lineage: Eukaryota > Metazoa > Chordata > Testudines > Testudinidae > Chelonoidis > Chelonoidis abingdonii. The sequence goes on from NC_133770.1 coordinate 130,459,091, forward strand.
TAATGGGAGCATTCTAACCACTGGACTGAGGTCCTTCCAATGATACAACACTCTTTCTCACTCTCCCTTGGCAAGCACACAGCTCAGCAAGCTCCCTAAATATGGTGAGTTCAGCCAGAGGGTTGGGGGGAAAGGTCCAAGATGGGGCAAAGGGTCTAGGTTTTTTTTTTAAGGGGATAACTGCAAATGTCTAGGGACACTATTGTATATTTTGCCACCATTTTCCACATGCCGAGGTGATTGAAGCTGCTATCTCACTCCTGAGAGTAAACAAGGATGCAATACATTAGTAGGAGCATTGCCAGCAGATCGAGGAAAATTATTACATCCAGTTTTGGGCCCCCCACTACAGAAAAGATGTGGACAAATTGGAGAAAGTCCAGTGGAGGGCAATGAGAATGATTAGGGGGCTGAGCCACATGACTTATGAGGAGAAACTGAGGGAACTGGGGTTATTTAGTCTGTAGAAGAGAAGTGTGAGGGGGGATCTGATAGCAGCCTTCAACAACCTGAAGGGGGGTTCCAAAGAGGATGGAGCTAGGCTGTTCTCAGTGGTGGCCGATGACAGAACAAGGAGCAATGGTCTCGAGTTGCTATTGGGGTGAGGTCTCAGTTGATATTAGGGATTAAAACTATTTCACTAGGAGGATGTAATCTATGGGATTATGGGTTACCAGGGAGGTGGGTGGGTATTTACCTTAGAGGGTTTTTAAGCCTGGCTTGACATAAGCCCTGTGGGAGATTAGGGGGGTTAGCCTGCTTTGAGCAGGAGGCGTTAGAAGACCACAGTACCGATGGCTTTATTTAAGGCCCTTCAACCAGGGGGCAGCTCCAGGCACCAGCAAAGCCAGCAGGCTGTTGGGGCAGCCTTTGAGACGGCGGCAGCTGGCGGGATCAGCCTGGAGTTGTTCCTTGGTTAGCTCCCTGCTATAGAGCCAGCCCTGGATCGGGGAAGGACTACAGCCAAGATTTGGCCCCGGGCGCTTTCAAAGGAAAGGAGGGTGAGGTATGTAGCTGAAACTCGTCATGCTGCAGCTTGCTGATGATATCGAGAGGCTCGCTGCTAGAGCAGGGTGGCACTTGAATGGGAACCACGTGTGTCCAAGGCAGTAGAAGGCTTGCCCAGATATCCCCTCAGAAGACATCCCAGACTGGCTTAGGATACTGGTGTGACCTCACTTGCAGCCCCCAAAGAAGATATAGAGTCCATTTGTTCCACCCATCTGAACCTAGCAAGGACGGTATGTGGATCTCACTAGAATTTAAAATAAAAGTAGGGAGGGGAGGTTCTAGACCTGGGCAGCTTTAGATCAGTACAGGCACTTAGGAGGATTTTCCACTTCTTCTGGCAATGGAAGCAGAAATTGACTTTTCCTTTCCAGATTAGCTAATATTCAGAAAGTGAATCTAGCCCCTGCTTCCAGGTTTGACAACCTCAAATTCAGGAAGTGCTTCAAGTCTCAAGTTCCTGCCACCGGCAACTTCTACTTCTCATTTACCTCTCCATAAGTACAACCATAGTGACCTGAGAACTCCTTGATTGCATAAGTTGCCCTAGAATGAGATGAGAGTTTGATAAGCCACATTGAGCAAGAAATGTTCCAGTGAGTTCTTTAGGACTGGAATTGCATGTTGTCTAACGATCATTAGCTCTATCTCTCTGTTGACTGTGTTTGTTTTGATTTTATTTGTTTTTTAAGTAATGGGTAGTAGCATTCGGGTAGGAGACTCAAGCTACTTGCTGCGATGTGGCGCATAGATGTACTTTTCTATGGTAACCCCCAGAATTTATTGCCTAGGAACAGAAGTAATTATAAATGATCATTATGAAATTTCTCACTGCTTGAGGATACGTTGAGAGCTCATTTTCTCCGAGTTCTTCCTTATATTCGCAGACTACGAAGCACTCATCTGTCTTTCCTATTCGCATCGAGAAGTGGCCAGTCCTCATATCTTTTGCGATCATCCTTGTGATTAATCTGAGCGTTGTATCAAGCTTTTTAGCTCACACAGCTCTCTGAGTTTCCATGAAATATCTGTGGCGACCAAAGCCATAGCTTGTTGTTCTAGTTACGTGGCCACATCTTCAATTATCCTCTTTGCATACCTGAATATGTACGGGCCCGCCTGGGAGCAATTTTCGATCCCAGCGCCTCATGTCTCTGGCTTGGGTTGATGGTGAGGAGGCGCTGCAGTAGAAGGGACAGTGCGTCGCACAGGCGTAGGCCCAGGGTCCTGGTTCTTACTAAAAGTTAATCTGGAATTGTTTCTTTGTCATGGACAGTCAAAGGGCAGGGTGTGGGCACGCGATGGTCAGATGGTCCGTTCAGATGTGCCGCCATGAAACGGTACGGGTGCATTAGCAGCGAGGCAGAGGCGTGTTGTGTTCATAAAGCTGTCAGTCACAAGACTATGAGGAGGTAGCAGTGCAGATCCATGCTTTGGGCAGAGATGCAGTGCACACAGTTTTTATTTTAGGGCTGTTGAAAATGACACAAAATGTCAATCGGTAGTAGGGTCCTATGCGGAGGGTGAGACCAGGTTGTGGTAAGCGAAGGAGGGGGATGATCATTTCAGATCATTGGGGGCGCGAATAGCGCCAGGTCCTGGGATTCCCGCTCGGCGTCGCGCGCTGCTATGTTTGCGCCCGAGCTCGAGTCCCAGTGGTCGTGAGAAGGGGCAGTGCACAGTGCACGCTCTCGCGTGTCCGATTATAGGGAGCACTATCTGCATTACCAAGTGCCAATGGCTCTTATTGGAGAGCCCAGAGCTGGGGTGGCATGGGGGTGGGGGGGAGAGCCCAGGGCTGGGGCGGGGGCAGCCAAATTTCTTTTTGCTTGGGGCGGCAAAAAACCTAGAGCCAGCCCTGCTTCCAACCCTAATCTTCTATGATCTCCCACATGTGTTTGGTTTCAGACTGAGTCCCTATGCTGCTCGCCTGTGTGCTGCTTTGGTTCCTGCACAAGTGATTGCCCATTGGCATGGCAAAGTTTCCTGCAATGGGGGAAGAAATAAAGCTGCTCTGCCAAAGAACCTTCAGCAGACGATTGGTGAGTACCTCCAGAAAAGTCTCCTAGAGATCTTTCTGGAGAATTTGCATAAAATCTCAGTGTGCATTAATAAACTTTTCCGCAGGGCCCCCGCTGCATAGGGGAATGGGAAGCAGATGCAATCACTGCTAGTCATGTACATTTCTATCCTTGACTCACTTCTAACATATAATGAAACAAAAGATAGCTCTACCTCATGTAACTGAGCAGTATCAAATTGAAATGAGTACTTCCCAGAGCTCCCCTCTCCTGCATCATTCATGCCAGAGCCAGAGTGCTGGGACTGGCTTGAACCCTCCAGAGAAGAGATCTGGAGAGTTCAAGAAGAGATCCTGGCTCACCTCACTACCGGATGACCCTGTCACCTGTTCCACCCTCATCCTCCAATTCTACTTCCTCATCCACCACTTTGTCTTTGGGGTTGAGTCTGCTGACTGCTGTCTTCTGGCGGCCATTTACAGCAACATAAGCAAGTGCAGTGTCTCCACTGACACTCAAGTATAAGGGGTAGCCGTGTTATTCTGTATCCACAAAACCAACAACGAGTCCATTGATACTGTGTTGATCTAGCTTTGCTGCAAAAGGCTCTACACCTCTTGTTGAGGTGGTTTTATTTTGATAGCATAGCAGGATAGTGAAATTGATGGGAGGAGCATTGCAGTGTGTACACCTCCACTGTTTTGTCAAGGAAAGTTGACTTTTGTGGACAAAACTGTGTTGCATAGGCAAGGCCTGAGGCAGATGGATGTCTATTTCTGCCCAGTTTGTGTATCCTTCTATACTACTGGGGTTAGGTAGCTAAACACCTGGAATGAGGCAGCAACATGCACATTCAGAGATAGAAACAAAGGGAACTTTTACAGCTGAAATGTAGGCACACTGATTTTTTGTGTGTGTGCCTAAAGCATTCAGTGGCAGCTGAGCTAGGGTTTTGTTAATACTAAGGATACCTAAAATCTGCGACTCAGGTGCCTAAAGAGGCAGGTAGGCACCTGGGTCTTTTGGGGAACTTGCCCCCCAATGTCTCTTTTCAAACAATTCTGCCCTCATATTAGAGCCTATCCTATTCTACCCTGAGAGCCACTGAGGTGAAAACATGGTCTCTTCCGTACTCTGGCTTGCCAAGGATTTTACGAGTTCTCTCAGCTCAGCTGGTGAGTGTGGGGCAGAAAATCATTATGAGCGGGGCGGTAGGGGTGACCCTTGCAAACTGGATCTCGGGAGCTGTATCTACGTAGTAGGGAGGTGCGGGTGGGTGCCTGGCCGGGCCGTGGGCTCCTCCGACTCCCTCTGTGCAGACGCTGAAGTTACTAGACATGGCAGCCGGGGGAACGGTTTGCAAAGCCCAGGGAAAAATCAAAGCCAACGTGTGGAGAGCGCCAGCCACCCCCACTCAGTGAGGAAATGACTCTCACGTGAGGGAGGCGGCAGCTCGGGGACTCTCACCGCGCTCCCTGCCGGGGGAGGGAACACCAGGCGCCGCCGCCGCCGCCAACGCCCCGTAGCTCCCGAGTTCTGAGCGCGGAGTCTCGGCGCTGCCCCGCCGGAAGACAATGCCCACCAGTTTCACGGTAGTGCCGGTGGAGGGGCAGGAGCCGCAGCCCAGCCGGCCGCTGGAGGACTCGAACCAGCAGCTGGCGGAGTGCAGTTCCGGGGAGCCGGGTGAGTCAGCGGGGCTGAGCCCTCCCCGGCACTGGCGGGCGAGCGGGGAGCTGCGGGGGTTGGGGGAGCCGCACACCTGAGTTAGGATTAAGACACAGGAGGAGCCCGGCTCTGCACACAAAAGGCCCTGCCGGCGGCAGCTCCTAGCCCAGTCCTGGCTCTGCTTGTGGGCAGTGTTTCCTTTCAGTTACCTGGAGGCAGCGAGAAGGGCTCAGTCTCCGGAGTCTCCTCCTCCTCCTCCAAGCAGCGCTTTGCAGGGGCCGTTCAGCCTCCAGAGTACATGGAAGCTCTTTTGGCCACTAAACGTAACTGTCTGGCGCACGATCCAGGTGAACAGGTAGCTGCCGTAGGGTATTGGCCTGTAGTGCTGGGAGGATTGTTGTGGGGAGACTTCTCCGGGCGCAGAGCAGGATGGGCCAGTTCAGTGGCTCTTGGCATATAGGATTGGATTCTCTTTGTTTCTAGTTGTTTCTCCAGGTGGTCTTAGAGGAGTAGCTCTACCACAGGGGTAGGCACGGGTGCTGAAGGCAGCACACGAGCTGGTTTTCAGTGGCACTCACACTGCCCAGATCCTGGCCACCAGTCTGGGGCTCTGCATTTTAATTAAATTTTAAATGAAGCTTTTTAAACATTTTAAAAACCTGATTTACTTGACATACAAGAATAGTTTAGTTATATATTATAGACTTATAGAAAGAGACCTTCTAAAAATGTTAAAATGTATCACTGGCAGGTGAAACTTTAAATCAGAGTGAATGAATGAAGACTCCGCACAGCACTTCTGAAAGATTGCTGACCCCTGGTCTGCTATGTGCTTTTGCTGGATAGGTACATAAGGAAGGAGGTGCTCTCTGGAGGTGGACTGGAGCTGCTAGCTTAGATGGGAAAAAGAAATGAGGCAGTGGGCAGGATGTCCAATGGAGTAGAGCAGTGGTTCTCAAACTTTTTCACTGGTGACCCGTTTTACATAGCAAGCCTCTGAGTGCAACCCCCCACCACAAATTAAAAACACTTTTTAATATATTTAACACCATTATAAATGCTGGAGGGAAAGTGAGGTTTGGGGTAGAGGTTGACAGCTCACGACCCCCCGCATGTAATAACCTTGCGACTCCCTGAGAGGTTCTGACCCCCAGCTTGAGAATCCCATGGAGTAGAAGGAATAGAACAAGTGGTTGACAGTACCTCATAGATTAAAGAATCAAGTGGCAGGGACTTATATTATGCAGAAGAGGTTGTGGGAGGTGTGCTAAAAGTATGTGGGGCGGGGGAGAGAGTGGGGAAACAAAATGAAGAGCAAAAGTAACCAGTGTGGCTATTTCTCCCCTCCCTCCATCTCCAAAGAAAAAGACAACTGGAAGACAGATACATAAATGCTACTAATTTTAGAAACCCATATAAGCAATTGCTCTAACTTGCTACAGAGATGAAAAGGAGGGAAAGTGGCTCAATAGGAGGGAAGGTGGTCTGCATGACTGCAAATATTGGGGAGATGGTATATGTTATCTTTGGTAAATATGGGGTTCACACCACTACTGCCCTTAGACCACATATCTATTTAGCCATGCATCTGCTGGCAAGGACCATACACAGATCATTTCCTGCTGTGCTGGACAGTTTCCTGCTACTAGGCAGTAAGGTGTCAGTAATTTAGGCTACTAGGTGCTGCTGTCAAAATTGCATCTGCCTGAATGGTAGTTGTTCAAGTTTGAGGGAAGAGCAAGACGGTACATTTGTGTAAAGGAAAAAGGAGGGTCTAGTGAAACTAATCAATTCTGTAATGGGGTTAAATAGTCATCTTGAAGATTTGCCTTGAAAATGATTGAGTGCAATGGAACAATATACTAGCAATCCTTTCCCACAAATCATCCTTCTTTAATTGTAAATTCTATTAAAATACATTGTTCTTCTTTGGGTGATTGCTCATATCAATTCCAGTTAGGCGTGCCATGTACATAAACAGAAAGTTTTTCCCCTAGCAGCACCCGTCGGGTCGGCTGTGAAGCACCCTGGAGTGGCACCTTCATGGTGCTCAATATATGACCCTGCCAACCTGGCGCCTCCTTGATTCCTTGTTATCACCAGTGACGATCATTGGAACTGTGGTGTCTTGCTTAGCAAGTCCTACCACATTTCCCTAGCTTCATTGTTTTTTGTTTTCTATACATATTACTGTGGTAAACGTCTGTCCCAAATCTGGACTTTAGCATACAAAATCTGGGTGCTTACTGTGAACCTCCCCAAGCTTATACCCAGCTTGGATCTTATCTCGCTGCCACCAGCCGAAGTTTTCCAGGGTTTCGGCCCCCTCGGGTTCTCCACGATCTTTCCTGGGGGACCTCCAAGACCAGAACCCTGGTCTCTATCTCATCCCCAGCTCCCCCCTTTCCTGGTGAGTCTGGGCGATGCTATACTTAACTCCTTGAATACAACCAGAGAGCAATCCTAGCTTCCCCGAGCTATGCATTCAAACTAGTCAGCTTCACACAGAGATCATCCTCCTTTGTCCCGTAGCCTTTCCCGCCCTGGGACAAGGAAAGTAAGAACCAGAGCTTGGGCTTTTCCCTCCCCCCTAGCCTGGCACAGAAATCCTCTCCCTCTGCCTCACTAGGAGAAGAAACTCCCACAAGTTTAAAAAGAAACTTTATATAAAAAGAAAGAAATACAGAACAATATACTGCATTAAGAACTCAATACAGGAATATGGCTTAAAGAAAATAGGAATAAACAGTCTGATTTAAAGATAGCCCATTAAACCAGTCCAGCAAATCAACACCCATGTAAATACAAATCAAGCACATCACAGCCGATTACTTTGGTTCTTTGTACTCAAAGTGATAGTAGAATACTTGAAAGAAGATGGAGTTAGAAGAAAGCTTGTTTACTCACAGCCGAGGAAAACAAAAAGACCGCGAGTTTCCAGTTCCCTCTCAGACTTTAAAAAAAATCCAGGTCTCTGATTGGTCCTCTGGTCAGGTGTTTGGTTCCCCCTTTGTTCACCCTTTACAGGTAAAAGAAAATTAACCCTTACCTATCTACTTATGACAATTACTTAGTTTTTAGTTAGTATTAGTAGTTAGCAGTTGGGCTGGGGGGTTTACCCTCTGTCCCAGCCGCTTTTCCTTGGGAGGGCTTACATGTCCAAGTCCCAAGGGTTCAAGCCCTGCAAGTCCTGCAGCAAGCCCATGCCAACAGGTGATCCCCACAGTGCTTGTCTAAAGTGTCTGGGGGAGGCTCACCAAGTCGAGCGGTGCAAGGATTTGTAAGGGCTTTTGCTCCAGAAAAAAGGAGCAAGACTTTTGACTCAAGACTTATGGAGGCAGCACTTAGACCTCAGCCTCCGGTGGCATGGGAAGACCTGTGGCAAGTTCTTACAACACTGCTCTCCAGTGTGGTGCCACTCCCAGGATCAGCTTGGCTCGGCATTGCCCTGGCCTTTGCAGTCTCAATCCTGGTCTTCAGATGCAGAGGTGGAACCTAGATACTCAGAGTGGAGCTGACACCGGTCAGGCCATGGATGCTCTGAGGTGGAGGCAGGGCCGTAGCCTGCAGTGGCAGGGACCAGCACAGTGGCCATTTTGGACCCTGTGGGCATACCACCATGAACTGCTGGTGCCGGAGGCTTCCACCAGTCACCCCACCCTTAGGGGTCCTGAGGAGGTGCTGTGCCCCTGCCTTCTCACAGAACCAGGTCCAGTTTCTGAGCAGAACCCTGGTCTACCTGGTCCAGTCAGTGAGACAGGAGTTTCCTGATGAGCAGGAGGGACAGGAGAACCCTGTTCCCCCTTTAATCTCCTTGTTTTCCTCCCCAGACAAGGCTGTTGTGGGCAATTCTGTCTCCAGACTGCCCACCATAGATAGCTGCACCCACCAGGACCTCCTTTGCAGGGTGGCGCACAACATGGCTCTGCAGGCCAAGGAGGTGGTGGAGTCAGAGGACCCGCTGGTTGACATTTTGGCCACGGAAGGTCCTTCACGGGTGGCCCTGCCCCTCATCGTGACCATACAGGCCAATGCCAAGACCATCTGGGAGGGCACTGAGAGGAAGTATTTCGTTCCATTGAAGGAGTACGAATACCTCTTCATGCCACCGCAGCCTTGTTCATTGGTGGCTGTGGCAGTGAACGAGAAGGAGAAGCAGGGGCAACAAGCCCCAGCATCTAAGTCCAAGGACACCAAGTGCTTGGACTTATTTGGGGCATAAGGTGTACTCGATGAGTGGCAATCCTGAGTTGTAGCCCCATCAGCAGGTAATTCTGAGCTGGTATAATTTTAACTCCTGGAACTCGATGCTCAAATTCAAGGAGCTGGTGCCAATGGAGTCCAGCGACTAGTTTGGAACTATAGTGGAGGAAGGCAAGGTGGTGGCACGGACCTCTTTATGGGCCTCACTGGATGCTGCAGCGTTGGCAGTGCGCACCTTGTCCTCTGGTATCTTCATGAGGTGTAGCTCATGGTTTCAGGCCTCCGGCCTTCCTCATGAGATTCAGCAGATGATGCAGGACCTACCTTTGATGGGGCGGGCCTGTTCACGGAGCAGACTGACTCTTGGCTGCATAGCCTAAAAGATTCAAGGGCTGCTATGCAACCCCATGCAAACACTTCAGGCCCCAACAGCAGTAGCAGTGCTCCTATCCTCCTTGGCTGAGGCAGGACTTTTACAGAAGAAGTGGCAGGAATGGCAGAAGGAAGCCTTCCAACCCCGCTTCCTGGCAGGACCAAGGCCCGACTAAATTATCACTGGGTTCCGAGCAGGCCTTTTGAAGGGGCACCCGAGGACGGTGCACCAGCCTTGATTCCAGATTCTTCCGCATCTTTTCTGAATTGTCTGTCCCACTTCTACTGTGCTTGGTCACAAATAAATTTGGACTGCTGGGTCCTCTGCACGGTGAAAGTGAGGTATTCTCTCCAGTTCTGCTCCTACCCTCCCTCCCATCCCCTTCACCGTCCCTTTTCAGTGACCTCTCTCACGAGCAACTCCTTATCCAGGAGGTGCAGGTGCTCCTTGCCATGGGAACCATGGAGGAGGTTCCTCAGGAGCTAAGGGGCAAGGGATTCTACTCCAATACTTCCTAATTCCCAAGGCCAAGGGGGGGTCTCAGACCCATTCTAGATATGTGCGGACTCAACAAATTCATGGTAAAGTTGAAGTTGCACATGGTCTCCCAGGATCCAGGAGACTGGTATGCCGCCCTCGACATGAAGGATGCATACTTCCATATAGCAATTCATCCCCCACACCGGTGCTTCCTATGCTTTGTAGTCTACCACAAGCATTACCAATTCACTGTCCTGCCAATCGGCCTCTCAACAGCCCTCCGGGTATTCACCAAGTGCATGTAGGTTGTGGCTGCTTTCCTCTGTCGATAGCAGGTGCAAGTATACCCCTACCTCGATGATTGGCTGCTCAGGGGCTGCACCAGGGGGCAGGTGCAGTCCCAAATCCGTTTAGTCAGATATACGTTCGAACGATTGGGTGTCCTCCTCAGCTTGGGGAAGTCAACCTTGGAACTGATCCAGGGAATAAAATTCATTGGGGCAGTGTTAGACTCAGTTCAGGCACGAGCTCTTCTGCCAGAGACCCAGTTCCGAGCCATCACGTACATAGTTCAAAGCCTCCAGCAATTCCCAACCACAACAGCAAGGGGGTGCCTGAGTCTCCTTGGTCACATGGCGACTTGCAATTACATGACCCGGCATGCCAGGCTGCAGCTCAGACCTTTGCAGGCATGGCTTGCCTTGGCCTATTGCCTGGGTGCAACAGCTTGAATTCAGTGGTCGCAGTACCAGGGCGGGTCCTCCCATCCCTCCACTGGTGGCTTAACCCTCAGGCAGTGTGTGAAGGAATCGTTTTCCACAACTCTCAACCTTCCTTGTCCCTGGTTACGGACGCGTTGTCTCTGGGATGGGATGTGCATCTGGGAGACCTCCAGACACAAGGCCTGTGCTTGCAGGACGAGCTCTCCCTACATATCAACATCAAGCAGCTGAGGATGGTGCGGCTAGCCTGCCACACCTTTCAGGCCCAACTACAAGACCAGTGTGTAGCAGTTCTAATGAACAACACCACTGCCATGTTTTACATCAATAAGCAGGGTGGAGACCGTTCTTCCCCCCTATACCAGGAGGCCCTCCAGCTGTGGGAGTTCTGCACAGCCCACTCCATTTACTTGGAAGCATCCTTTCTACCAGGAGTTCAGAATATGGCTTGGAAGCTTCATGGCTGAGCCCCATGGAACTTCTGTGCTCAGAACAAGTAAGGGAGGTCCTCCTCGGCAGCAGGAGGAAGCCCTCCACAAAAGCCACGTATCTGGCAAAGTAGAAGAGATTCTCTTGCTGGTGTGACCAGTGTGACACCCCCCACCCTCTAGGCACCTGTACCTCTCATCTTGGAGTACCTCCTATACCTGAAACAGCAAGGCCTGATGGCGTACTCCATAAAGGTACACCTCACTTCTATGTCAGCCTTCCACCCAGGAGAGTCTGATCAATCTGTCTTTGCCAACCTTATGGTTGGTTGCTTCCTCAAAGGTCTGGACCACCTACGTCCCAGATCAGGCAGCTTGTCCTTGCATGGGACCTTAACCTGGTCCTCTCCAGGCTCATGGGGCCCCATTTGAACCACTGGCAACCTGCTCCCTCCTGTATCTGTCATGGAAGGTAGCTTTCCTGGTTGCCATTACTTCTGCGAGGAGGGTGTCTGAGCTAAAGGCCCTCACCTCTGACCCGCCTTACATGGTTTTCCACAAGGACAAGGTGCAACTGAGGCCACACCCGGCCTTTCTCCCCAAAGTGGTGTCGTACTTCCACGCCAGCCAGGATATTTTCCTGCCTGTCTTTTACCCTTAGCCTCATGCAAGTAACCAAGAGCAGAGGCTGAATTCCCTCAATGTTCAGCGAGCACTAGTTTTCTAAATCAAGCTCACTAAGCCATTCAGAAAATTGAACCAGATGTTTATAGCTGTGGTAGACCAGATGAAAGGGCTCCTGGTTTTATCTCAAAGAATATCCTCCTGGATCACATCATGCATCTGCACATGCTATGAACTGGCCAAAGTACCGACCCTGGCTCTTATGGCACATTCCACAAGGGCCCAGGCCTCATCAGCAGTGCTCTTGGCCCAGGTCCTGATCCAAGAAATCTTCAGGGCAGCAACTTTGTCCTCTGTGCATACCTTCACCTCTCACTACGCTGTTGTCTGGCACGCCAGCTTTCGGCAGAATGGTACTACTATCAGCGTTTCCTTAATTCCACCCTACTACCTAGGTAAGGCTTGGGAGTCACCTACTTGGAATCGATATAAGCAATTATTAGAAGAAGAAAAAATGGTTATTCATCTCTCATAACTTTGTTCTTTGAGATGTGTTGCTCATATCCATTCCAAACTGGCCCACCTTCTCTTCTGCTGGAGTAACCGGCAAAAAGGATCTGAGGTGGCGCCAGGTCAGCAAAGTCATATATTGAATGCCATGAAGGCACCATTCCAGGGGGCTCCACAGCCAACCAGACGGGTGCTGCTAGGGGAAAAACTTTCTGACGACTTTGCATGCAGCACATGCACACCTAATTGGAATGGATAGGAGCAACACAACTCGAAGAATAACGGTTACGAGAGGTGAGTAACCATTTTTTTCCTCCAAGTGGAACATATTAGAGCAGAAATTTTCAAATTGTGGTCTTTGTGTCACTGATGGGTCACACAGTTCTGGCTCTTCCCCTTGTTTCCAGTTGCTAAACTGCTTTAAAACAGCTATAAATACATTAAATACTTTTCTTGTGTTATCTTTCCCTATAAAAAGGGCCCTACCAAATCCACAGCCATGAAAAAGGCATCATGGATTGTGAAATCTGGTCTTCCCCTATGAAATCTTTTGTGTGCTTTTACCCTATACCAGGGGTCGGCAACCTTTCAGAAGTGGTGTGCCAAGTCTTCGTTTATTCACTCTAATTTAAGGTTTCGCATGCCAGTAATACATTTTAACCTTTTTAGAAGATCTCTTTCTCTAAGTCTATAATATATAACTAAACTATTGTTTTATGTCAAGTAAGTAAGGTTTTTAAAATGTTTTAAGAAGCTTCATTTACAATTAAATTAAAATGCAGAGACCTCCGGATAGTGTGAGTGCCAATGAAAATCAGCTCACATGCTGCAGGTTGTCTGCCCCTGCCCTATAGTATACAGGGAGACCAGCGTTTCTCAAATTGGGGGCCCTGACCCAAAAAGAAGTTGTGTGTGTGTGTGTCACAAGGTTGTTTTAGAGGGGTTGCAGTATTACCACCTTTAGTTCTGCGCCGACTCAAGAGCTGGGTGGACGGAGAGCTGTGGCTGTTGGCCGGGTGCTCAACTCTTAAGGCAGTGCCGGCCAGCAGCAGCACAGAAGTAACGATGGGAATACCATACCATGCCATCCTTACTTCTGCGCTGCTGCTGGCGGTGGCTTTGCCTTCAGAGCTGGGCTCTTGGCTTGCGGCCACCGCTCTCCAGCTTCCCAGCTCTGAAGGCAGGGCTGCCGCCAGCAGCAGTGCAGAAGTAAAGGTAGCAGTACCACCCCCCCCTACAATAACCTTGCAACACGCCCCCCAACTCCTTTTTGGGTCAGGACCCCTATAATTACAACTCTGTGAAACTTCAGATTTAAATAGATGAAATCATGAAATTTACAAATTTTAAAATCCTGTGATGGTGAAATTGACCAAAATGGACCATGAATTTTGTAGGGCCCTGCATATAAGAAATTGCTGTAGTTACTACAGGAATGTTAGATGACCACAGATGAGAAGACAGATGGTGCTCAAGGCGGTCTGGATTAACATGCTCTATATTAAGAGTGGCCAACCTGTGGCTCCAGAGCCAGTGCGGCTCTTCAGAAGTTAATATGCAGTGTCCTTGTATAGACACTGACTCTGGGGCTGAAGCTACAGGTGCCAGCTTTCTAATGTGCCAGGGGGTGCTCACTGCTCAACCCCTGGCTCTGCCACAGGCCGTGCCCCCACTCCACCCCTTCCTATCTCCTCCTCTGAGCCTGCCATGTCCTCGCTCCTCCCCCTCCCCCCAGAACTTCCTGCATGCCATGAAACAGCTGATTGGGAGGTGCAGGGGGGTGGGGAGGCGATGACTGGCAGGGCTGCTGGTGAACAGGAGGCGCTGGGTGGGGGGAGCTGCTGGGGAGCTGCTGATGTATTACTGTGGCTCTTTGGCAATGTATATTGGTAAATTCTGGCTCCTTCTCAGGCTCAGGTTGGCCACCCCTGGTCTATATGATGAAAAGAATGAGAACCCACCGCTATACTAATTGATATAAATTTTTATGTGCATCATAGTATGAGGGCATAAGGAGGGAGGGATAAAGGAATGTCTGACAAATCAGTTCCATAATTTTCAACTACATTTACTTGAAGGTTGTCTAGGAAGATTATAAAGCGATTTAAGAATTTAGATGGTCTGAACTCATCTTTACAATGCTTAAAAACAATTCCAACACGTATCATTATTATACCTCTAATATAATCCCTGAATCTCAGGAACCAGATACAATTTTAACTGTACCCTCTGGAATTACTTTCTGTTCTTTGTTGGGTACATTGTTCTTCACAAGTTTGACTGTCTTTATTCCAGGCTATATTTAAAAGGTTCTGCTATTTGAATATGCACTTGAATATGAAAAGCATTGTATACTATCTAACTGAATTTATATACTCCAAGATCATTTTGCGCCAGGTTTCACTAATAGTGAAGTGGTCATTCTGGTATCAATCAACCTCCATAGATCAAACACTGAAAATATTAAAATTACCTTAATGGATAATGTTTCTTAATTTATTTTTATATATGAAAAATAAAATTTGTACATGTACATGTAATAACTTATTTTACACGTGGCCAGTTCTGCTAAAGAATATTATGTGAAAAAGGATATATTTATTGTCAAAATCTTCGTAAAAAGAAGAGAGAGGAAAATGAGAGGCAAATTGCGGAGAAGGGGGAAAGACTGTGGTAATCAAATTGTCAAAACATCTAACTCTTCTCAGCTTCAAGTGTTGCAAGCAGAAAAGGGATTTAATTTCTGCCATCTTCTTGGCATTGGTGGTTCTACTCAGAGAATCACAGATATCAAAAGTGAACAAGTTGATTTATTATAAAAAAAAGCGAATTTCAATGGATATTTTCAACTTTAGTCTATTGTGGAATGATCCTAGCAAAGAGTAATTTATTCCTATAGTTTTTGTTATTAATGCATTGTCTGCAGTCAATATTCTGAAGGGTTTTTTGCTTTTGTTTTTAACTGTCTGCCAGACAGATTGTATTAATTTCAGGTCCATTTCACGTAATGAAAGATTAAAGCACACTTTTTTTTTTCTCAGACGCCTTTTGGATACATTTTTAAAACACTTTGTTTTGTTCAGTATATTGGATGACACGAACAATACAAGAAGGGAGCAACACAGCAATAATAGAGTAATAGTGTCAGTATTTTCTAACTGTGGTTAAATCAGGAGCAGAATACTCTGACACTTCATGGAATGGAAGGTGGTGATTCAAGACTCCTTTTCCATGGTATTTTTTGTTTGTTTGTTTTCCTGGTGATTTTCAGTCTGATTTTTGTTTTTAATGTTAACAATTTGAAGAAATTTTGTTTATACTTAAGGCAGAAATGCATTCATGAAAATTATTAGAAAGCATTCTCTGGAACAGATGATGTAGTTTCCTAGACAGGAGTTAGCTGTCAGAGATAGAGAAATCATTTTAGTTTTTCCATCAATTCTGCGGCAGAATTTTACCAAGTGTCTTCTGTAAATATTTTCTAGCACATCCAGTGAATGTTTTACACTTATCTACATAAGGCTTATATACTAGAATTTTGGTTTTGTTTAACTTTGTTACTACTGTTTTCCATTACGGTGCAGTGGTAGTTAAACTAAAGCATAGTTAAACTGAAATCTATGATGTAACCTTAACAGGAGATTTAAACCTTTATTTTGCAAAAATGTCACTGAAATAGTAAAAAATAACACATGGAATATAAATTTTGAGTACCATTTGACTTTTTCATGGTGGATTGATGGAGAATGAATTGATGGCAGTTGCATTAGATTGTCGAACCCTTCTTTGTCATCCTTTTGCAACAAATGCAAAAATTCTCTGCAATCTGTTGTATGTCTACATTATTGTTCCTTATGCTGATTGCTCAAATATCAGTTATACATTAGTAGTATTTGTTCATTGATCATGTTATACTATTTTAGCTATAATTGCACATTTGTGTGTGAGGCTGAACCCCACTGACATTGATGACAATTCTGCTATGGTTTGAGCAGGGAGGGACAAAAACTATTGCCAAATACCTCTGAGCCTAGGAGAAAATGTCCTGAGCTGGGAAAGAGGAGACCAGGAATTCAAATCTCACTTCTAAGGTCGGTTTAAATTCCCATGCAATTTACTACCCTTATTATTGACTAAGACCATGTCTATACTGCCACTTATGTCAGCAACACTCCTCTAAGCGACATAAATTTCGCCGGCATAAGTGACAGTGTGCCCAGTGGTGCAGCTCCATTGGTACAGCTCTGCTGCTGTAAGCTTGCTAGTGTAGACATCGCCTAAAGGTATGTCTATACTTAAACACTACAGCTGCGCCACTGCAGTGCTTCAGTGTAGACATTACCTATGCTGATGTGAGGGGTTCTCCCATCAGTATAAGTAATCCACCTCCTGAGGAGGCAGTAGCTAAGTCAAAGGAAGAATTCTTTCGTCGACCTAGTGCTACTTGCATGGGGATTTAAGTCATCTTAACAATGCCACTCAGGAATGTGGATTTTACACACCCCTGACTTACGTAGTTCAAGAGACCTAATTTTCTAGTGAAGACCAGGCCTCAGGACATTAATTCCAATCTAGGATACCATCAGGTAATTGCTGCTGAACACCCCACTCCCCTTGTTAAAAATAAGTTACAGCTCTTATGCAAGGTCACTGCAACCCAGAATTCATATCTCTAACATGACAAAACCCAGTCTTATTCACTGTACCATGCAGTCTTTCAGAGTGTCTTCACCAGTTAGTTATCCTATTTCTAACCACTATGAACCACACCTTTCCCAGACGAGGGATAGAACCCAGGATTTGTGATCACCATTATTTTACTGCTGATTACTAAATAGTTGTATAATCCTCTGGGAAAATATTGGGTCCAGTCCTCTCCAGTGGTTAGTCTAGAAAGGGGCTAGCAATTACTCAGTTGCCCAAGTAACAAGG
The DNA here is from genome assembly GCF_003597395.2 of Chelonoidis abingdonii. Lineage (NCBI taxonomy): Eukaryota > Metazoa > Chordata > Testudines > Testudinidae > Chelonoidis > Chelonoidis abingdonii. The sequence continues at coordinate 130,476,057 of NC_133770.1, forward strand.
GTCCAAGATAGCAATCTGAAGGTCAAGGGGTTCAAACATAACTGCTTATCTGTCTGGGAGGATGGCCTGGTTGCATGTGATTCACACATAAGAAGACCTCTTCATAATTTTTTTAAGTCCAAATTTGCTTTAATCTGTAAATTTATGTTGTGAATTACCAAAATACATGTATTTTACATTTTGCTTGTGAACACTATTGGCCAGTCTGTATGTTGTACATCCCTCTCTGTGGCTAATGTATAGAGGGTGTGAGTCTGTAGCAGCTCTGAGCTTGAGTCTGGCTTTTTTTTTTTTGTACCTCAGAAATAAAAAGCATCTTGTGCTAATTGGGTCAATCCCACTGTCAGCCAAGAGGGCAGCTGTCACACTTGCAGGAGTTTCCCATTGACATGTTTTAAGATTGAGAGGTATGTGTCATACTGGCAGGAAGGGGGGACCCAGAACAAGAAGCCATATGATAGGCAGATCTGCTGATTTAATACAGACTTGTACCATGTTGCTGCAGCCTCTCCTGGCTGTATTTAGTTTCTAGAAGTCAATGGGAGGCTATGGAGTGTTTCATGGAGATTCCTTCCACCTGCCAGGTCGTGCATCAGTTCTAAACACAGAGGGTTGCTGTAATTATACGTCCTTCCAGTAATTTTGAAACTGATACAATTTTATAGACGAAGAATCTACAGAAGCATGTCAAAGTCTCTTGAACTGGTCAGGTGAGTCAGCATAGTCAGGAGCAGCGTTAACATCATAATTTCTCCCTTTCATTCCCTGGTAAGTGCAGCTTCCTTTTTCCCTGACTGGGAAGAGAGATCCATTAAGGCAGCAGTTCTCAAACTTTAGCAACCTGAGGAGCCCCATTTTGATCTTAAATTTTTTCGCAGATCCCCAAGGTCCCACCTCTGCTCCACCTCTTCCCCTCCTCTTCCCACCCCCTCCCCTGAGCACACCCATCCCCGTTCCTCCGCCTCCCTCCCAGCGCCTCCTGGGTGCTGCTGAAGAGCTATTCCCTGATGTGCTGTTCCCACTTGTGCAGGAGGCATAGGATGGGAGGGGGAGGAGTTGAGTTGATCAGTGCGGCCCATTGACTCCTTGGAGTAAGGACCCCAGTTTGAGAAATGCTGCATTAAGGTATCCTAAAGCTGTATAAATGAACAGTAAATTAGCAAACACCTTCATATGGCCTATAATACGCTGTCACCTCCATTTCCACCAGATACAAAAAGCAATACATATGGCAACTTCATGAAGCTTACACTCTAGAACAACCTAAACAATGATCTCAGCAATCTTATGGCAGAATAACTTTCCAAATGTGTGACAGTCCAGATGTGCTTATCTGTTAATATAAATTATATATAAAGCTTATGATACCACTGTTTAGGTTTTGCACTAGTGTGTAAATTTGAAGTTGTAGTATGTGTTGCTTTTTGATATCTGTTGGAGATGGAAGTTAAAGCCTTATGGAGCAGTAGAGTGCATGAGAGACAATATGAAGGTGGAAGGAACACACAGGTCTGTCCCCTTTACTTATTTCAGTGCTTTTCAGGTTTTAGTTGGATGGATTTGGTCCTGATGCAGACTTATCTGTTCATAAACAAAGTATTGATTTTTAATACATGTTCCCTTAATGTATGATTGATATTGCTTTGGGTACAGTTCCCCCCCACCCAACTACTCTAATAAAGAACTGAATTTGCATTCTGACACCTACTTGCTCTCATAGATTTTTAAAGCTAGAAGGGATCATTAGTCTTGTGATCTAGTCTTGAATTTCCCCCAGTTATCCCTGGATTGAGCCCAATATCTTTTTGTTTTAAAGCATAGCTTCTAGAAAGGCATCCAGTCTTGATTCAAAGACATTAAGAGATGGAGAATTCACCACTTCCCTTGTTAATTTGTTCCAATGGTTAATCACTCTTCTTGTTGAAAACATGTCTTATTTCCAGTTTGTTTGTCTGGCTTCAGCTTCCAGCCATAAGTTCTTTTTTTGCTAGAATAAAGAGCCCTTTAGTTCCCAATATTTTTCTCCCCATGAAAGTAATTATTTTTATATCAGAGTGAGTTAAGACCAGGTTTTTGTTTAAACCTAGACTTTGTTTTTTAAAGTCTACACGGTTGCTTGGATTGACTTGAAATTTGGTGTGCCTCATCAGTATGCTGGGGACTGTCAGTGCTCCAAATTTTGGGCTATTTGACAAACAGTTTCCTGAGATACAGCCCCCTGAGGCAGTGGGGGACAATATTTCTTAAGGTTGAGAGAATTTGGCAACATTTATTTCATCACAGATAGAGATTAAACCAGGGTTCAGATCATTTCAGCAACGTGACCAGCACTCAAAGGTTAACCCAAAAGAATTAATGGCACCAACCAGCCCTTGGGGAAAATCAAATTAAAACTTATTTGAAAAAGATTTTGTTTCTCTAGTTTATCCGGTCACAAGCCACTTTTGGTAACTGACATACTTATAAAATTACACTGAGTGTAGGCAGACGGAGAAGTTAACAGAATTGTTAAATTTTCACATGAGCTGCATAACTTACAGGAATAAGCAGTAGTTCTTTGATTCTGACTCATCCAGTCAGTGTTGTTCAAGTCCCACCTTAGGCAGAAATTTGGAAAGGTTGCATGGCATATTGCTAAAATCTGTCACGGCTTTTATTTATTTATTTAGGGATACGTTATCAAAGTATATAGTGGGGTTTTGTTTTTTAAACAAAAAGAGATGGGTATGTTTGCTGGCAGGAGGGGGAAGTTTATGGGAGGAAGTGGGAGGAATAGGGGTGAGAGATTTTGGGCTTGGTAAATGGGGATGGATGGTAGCCTACGCCCCATGTGTGCTGAGATCAGGCGGTCTCTGCCTGCTGAGGATGTCTGAGCCCTACTCTCTGCATTGCTGTGTGTGCGCCAGGATCTGGGGTTTCCTGCTCCTCTGGGTGTTTGAATACCTTTCTCTGCCCCCTTATATAAGCCAGGTTTTGGAGGGGGTTGCCTTTCTGGGAGGACTGAGCCCATCTTCCTACCCCCCCATATGAGCTAGAATCTGGGGCTCCGCCTCCCTCAAGGGTATCTGAGCCCTACTCCCTTCCTCCCTGTATGTGTGCCAGGATCTGGGGGGCCCTGGCAATCTATAGGGGTCTTATCCCCTCTCCCCCTCATGTAGGGTTGCCAAGTTTCTAATTGCAGAAAACCAAACACCCATGCCCCTGGCCTAAAGCCCCTCCCCCGCTCACTCCATGCCCCATCCCTCCGTCTTTGCTCTCCTGCATCCTTGCTTGCTCACTCACTCATTTTCACTGGGCTGGGAAAGGGGGTTGGGGTAAGGGTGTGTGTGAAGGCTCTGGCTATGGGTGCGGGCTCTGAGGTGGGGCTGGAGATGAGGGGTTTAGTGTGCAGGAGGGGGCTAAGGGCTGGATGGTGGGGCTGAGGGGTTCAGAGTGTAGGAGAGGGCTCTGGGCTGAGGCAGGGGGTTGGTGTGTGGGAGGGAATACAGGCTCTTGGATGAGGATGCGGGCCAGAAATGAGGTGGGGCCAGAAATGAGGGATTCAGGGTGTGGGAGGGGTGAGGTCTCCGGCTGGGTGTGTGGGCTCTGGGGTGGGGCCAGGAACAAGGGGTTTGCAGTGCAGGAGGGGGCTCTGGGCTGGGGCCAAGGGGTTCAGAGTGAGGAGGGACATGGGGCTGGGGCAGAGGGTAGGAGTGCAGGATGGCCTGTGGGCTCTGGGAGGGATTTTTGGTGCGGCAGAGGGACATGTTGCCTTTTCCCGGGAGCCGCACAGAGCCAGGCACGACTCTGCCTGTCCCACTGTGGCCAACTGGACTTTGGCTGGCAGCTCCAGTCAACACTGCTGACTGGGCCATTAAGATACGTGTCATCCCTAGCCTCATGGAAGCTAGTGTAAGCAGAGTCAGGATGAGCTGTATCCTGACATCTGGTGGTGAATTGTAGGGAGTGTGGAAAGAATGTCAAGAATCTCAAAGGGTGTGGAAAGATTTGCATTGGCAATTTAGCATAAGTCCACAAGCAGAGCTTGGAATGGTGATTTTAACAGCTCTGGGATCCCCAAATTTCTTTGTTGTTGGGGCAGGAGGTAAAAAAAAAAAAGTTTGTCCACCCTGATTCGGTGAAGTGGGGACTGTGGGGACTGCTTAGTGACAGAAATGACTCAACCCTCAGTTGGGTGGTACTTGCTAGACAAGGGACCATGAGTTCCAAAACCCATTGAATTGGAGAGGGTTGGGAAAGGCATCTGTGCCTTGGTGCCGTCTCCTTGTGAGCCAGAAGCACCAGTTCCACCCCTCCTCTCTCCACTGTGGAATGTCCAGAGTTGATTTTTTTATTCCTTAAGAATCTAAGATACAGTTACTGAGCTGAACTCACTTTGGGCTAATGGTGCACTGCACTGGGGCTCCCCTACTATGTGCTGAGATCACTAAGAGTTGAAATCACAAAAGAGCTGAAATTACTGAGCTGGGTAGCACTGGTACTGTGCTAACTAGTGGGGAGCCTGAAGCTATACTGCCAAACAGAGCAGCTGGTGGAGTGGAGCATTTGTGGAGATGGCTGGAGCGACCACGGGCACTGGGGGAGCGGAGTGGCTGCAGAGTGGAGTTAGCTGTGGAACGGGTGGAGCGGCCCACGGAGCGAGCGGAGCCGAGCAGTTTGCAGGGACAACAGAGCAGCTCACGGGGCAGCTGGATGGAGTGGAGCACTTTGTTGAGGATGGCTGGAGAGCAGCAGTGGACGCGGCGTGGTAAGGCGGAGAGTGCGTGGAGAAGGCGGAAGCAGAACCCACGGAGAGGGAGGGCAGTTGGCTTCTGGACCACATAAGGTGCCCCTTCACCAGGCTGGGGGGAGGGACCTCTACAGATAGACTCTGATTCCTGGGGTGGCATTTGACAGGACTTTATGGGAAGTTTGGACTTTGGATTCCTTCCTTTATTAAAAACGAATTATGCTACACTCAGACTCCGTGCTATGCGGAGATAGGGAAGTATTGCCTCCTAGAGGCGCCTAGGAGGGTGTGGTATGTAAGTGTCCCAGGTCACTGGGTGGGGGCTCGAGCCGGTTATGCATTGTGTTACTGAAACGGAACCCCTGGATACTGAACCTGGCCCTTGTTGCTGCCAACTCAGAGGGGCAGAAGGGTTACACTAGGTTCTGGGAGGATTTGCCTTACTCAGTGGTGGCGGGGAAGGGCCTGAACTGCACTTCTTACCTCCCCTGGGAGCTGGGATCTGCAGAAGCCCTGCCCCTCTGGGTGTTGCGTTTAGAACAGGCATGCTCAGAACATGCACTAAGATTACACTGCTGAGACTGGAGTGAGGAGCTGAAAATGGATATTATGCTTGATACATATCAGAAATTTTCCAGCACTGGGGAAGGGGGAAGGCAACACCCACTGAAATGAATGGATCAGTTCGTACATCTCAGAGCTATTGTTTCAGTCTGTATTCATCTCCATGGGGTATTCTCTTTCAGATGAGAACATTTCATTGAGATTAGTGAGCCACTTAACACCTCTCTGAGCTTGCAACTTTGACCTTTGAAACCCACAGTAGACAGAAATCTGAGAATGAATTGAAAAAATCTGCCTCTGTCAAGGATTTTTATAAGTGTAATCTGAGTATAGCAGACTATTCAGAAGGTGCTGAAACTTTTTTTGAAAAGAAAATAAATTACACATGGATACTTGCTGCTAGAGGAGGGAAGAGTGGGGATAGGGATTAGTTGTTTTGGGAGAGAAGACAAGAGAGGTAGGAGAATATGGGGGTAGCAGAGGAACTTGGGGTGGGAGCCACATCAGCCCTGAATTCTCCCCTTCAGTGTATGTGCTGGGATTTGGAGGATGCCTGCTGCTTTGCAGGGGTTTGAGCCCCACTCCCTGCCTGCTGTGTTCTGGGATCTGAGGGACTTTTCTCCTCTTGGGATGGCTGAGTCTTTCTCTCTGCTCCTCCCTGTGAGCTGGGATCTGGGGTGGGGAAATGAAGGTAATATAAACATCTGAAATCCAGAAAAAGAGTTAAGATGCACATTACCCTGTGTGGGGTGAAGGCGCTGGCCAGAGTATGTGGGGAAGGGGCTTGATTTGGAGGAGAGGCAGACTGTGTAAACCTGGAGCATGACTGGGAAAGCCTGGCTGAAGCAGGGGCAGGAGTCCCAGCTGGTAGGTAGTGAGAGTGAGGGGAACAGCTCAGACTACATAACCAAGGTAGCATGTGGCCCTCCAGTAAGCTGCTGGTTGGCCTGCGATATGTACGTGCAGCACCATAGGGCAAGAAACAGCAAGGAGCAACTTCTTACACATCAGTGGCTTCTACAGTGCTAACTAATGGCTTGATCGGATGGGAAGGGGAACTGGAAGTTTTGCAGTTGGAGTGACTACATGTTATCGGGAATGGTGGGACAAGGGTGGAGAAGGAGAGACACACCATTCTTTTCTCACATGCTTAGTTATGTAACAACCATGTAATTAAAACAGTCAAGGTTTTGGGACATAGTACGTGGATGAGATTTCTCTCATCAGCCCTTTTAGTAACCACACATTAAACATTTCAAAGCACTCCCATTATCTCCATTCCAGTATAACAAAATGTACAGGAGGGGCAGGAATGCTGAGGAATCGTATAAGTGTGGCTGGAAAGACCATTGGGCAAGTCACTTTATCGCTCTGTGCCTCAGTTTCCCATCTGTAAAATGGAGATAATGATGTAAAGCTCTTTGAGAGCTACTGTTGAAAAGCACTATATAAAGTTATTACCTAGTCACAATAACAAACTATCTAAATGACCATTCACTCCTATAAACAAACATTTCTCTTTGTTTAAAAATTATGAAATTGAATAGCAAAAAACTCAGGTCTGGTCTACACTACAAAGTTAGATTGACATAAGCTGCCCTGTGTCAACCTAGCTGTGCATGTGTCTAAACTAGTCTCCCACATGATGTAAGTACCCTGTCACGCTGTCATAGTAACATGACCTTCCCGAGCAGCACAGAGCCATGATCAATGTATTTAGGTCAATGCAATGTGAGTGTAGACACTGTGTTATTTATGTTGACCTGAATAGTCCTCCATCAACTGTCCCACAGTGTCCAACAGTGACTGCTCTGGTTGCAACTGTGAATTCCGCTTCCAGGGGTCAGGGCCGATGGGGCAGGAGGGGATGGGGAGAAGCGGAGTTCACAGTTACAAACTGTCGGAGTACAAGTACAAACTACTGGAGCCCAGCGGTCCGGAAGTGGGCCTGGGGCTCAGCTTCGTCAGCCCTGTTTAGCTGGTCTGCCCTTGCTGGGGGGCCTGAAAATTTTTTTCACTGGGGCACAAACCCGCTCTTGGCCCTGGCAGGGGTCACGTACACTAGATGCCACTCACTGCTTTAAAGCCCAGTATCCTGTCTTCCAACAGTGGTCAGTGTGCCAGGTGCCCTAGAGAGAATGAACAGAACAGGTAATCATCAAGTGATCCATCTCCTGTTGCCCATTCCCAGCTTCTGGCAAACAGAAGCTAGGGACACCATCCCTGCCCATCCTGCTAATAGCCATTGATGGACCTATCCTCCATGAATTTATCTAGTTCTTTTTTGAACCCTATTATAGAGTTGGCCTTCATAGCATCCTCTGGCAAAGAATTCCATAGGTTGATTATGTGAAGAAATGCTTCCTTTTGTGTGTTTTAAACCTGCTGCCTATTAATTTCATTTGGTGACCCCTAGTTCTTGTGTTATGAGAAGGAGTAAATAACACTTCCTTATTTACTTTCTCCACACCAGTCATGATTTTATAATCTCTATCATATCCCCCTTTACTCGTCTCTTTTCCATGCTGAAAAGTCCCAGTCTTATTAATCTCTCCTCATATGGAAGCCATTCCGTACCCCTAATAATTTTTGTTGCCCTTTTCGTAACCTTTTCCAATATATCCTTTTCGAGATGGAGTGGCCACATCTGCACACAGTATTGAAGATGTGGGTGTACCATGGATTTATATAGAGGCAATATGATATTTTCTGCTTTATTATCTATCCCTTTCTTAATGATTCCCAACATTGTTAGCTTTTTTGACTGCTGCTTCACATTGAGTGGATGTTTTCAGAGAACTATCCACAATGACTCCAAGATCTCTTTCTTGACTAGTTACAGCTAATTTAGACTCCATTATTTTATATGTATAGTTGGGATTATGTTTTCCAGTGTGCATTACTTTCATTTATCAACATTGAATTTCATCTGCCATTTTGTTGCCCAGTCACTCAGTTTTGTGAGATCCCTTTGCAAAGGACGACAATGTGCTTTGGACTTAACTATCTTGAGTAGTTTTGTATCATCTGCAAACTTTGCCACCTCATTGTTTACCCCTTTTTTCCAGCTCATTTATGAATGTTGAATAGTACTTGTCCCAGTACAGACACGTGGGGGGACAGTAATATTTACCTCTCTTCATTCTGAAAACTAACCATTTATTTCTACCCTTTGCTTTCTATCTTTTAACCAGTCCTAAAATGATAGTTTACAGAGATTAAGCTTACAGTTTCAGAGGAATTTTTAATACTGTAAATGCGAAATGAAGGTCTTTTGCAGAGATAGCATTTGAAAACTGTGATTGAAAACTCTGAAAGGAAATGGTCATGGAGACTTCTGTCTTTACTTGCTTGACTGCAGAGCTTGTAAACCTTGGGCATTTAAATGACAGAATAATGATAATTCCAAAAGGTAGGAATTTCACAAATCAATAAGCCATTTGTTTAACTGCTCTCATTGACATAAATGGTGAAATTTTCATTGACTTCAGTGGAATCAGTCAGATCAATGCTGAGCCCGTTTTGAAAACCCCACCCTAAATCCACTACATTTGTGTTTAGAATTTGCAAGAACAGTCAACCACAGTCTCATTCCATGGCTGTTTTCTTACAGCTTGTACCCAGAGTTTCTAAATTCTATAAAACCTGAAATGAATAGCTCTAGGAGTATTCAAACTTATATTAGAACTGTTGCTTACTGAGCTTATAAAGCATCAGAGACAGGCTGCCGTTACTATGTGGCTCTTGGAGTTCATAAATTCTGCAGCGCTGTTTCAGAGGTTTTATTCTCATTGAACCAAAACTATTGGATTCTGATGGTTTGCAAACTCCACACACATGCAGAATATATAGGTTCTTCAATATCTAGGAAAAAGGTTTTATAAGCTCAGCAGAGACCTTGTAGAGCTCAAAGATTAAGATACTTATAGTGAATAGCTTCAAAATTAACAACCAACCTTCTAAAGTTAGTCTTGTGCATAGGGTTATAACCAGGGTGGGGCAAGTGGGACAGCTGCCCAGAGCACAAAGCTGTGGGGATGGAAAAATGGAGCAGAGAAATGCAACCCTCTCACCCCGCCCCAAACCTGGGAGGGGGCGCAAATATGCTTGCTCACCCTGGGGGCTAACATGTCTAGTTACAGTTTCACTTGTGCACTAGATCTCACTGAAGAAAAACATGAATAAAACCTATTTGGAAATTACAGACCAGACCATTTTTAAAAAGAACTCTAGGCTCTTAAAGTGAAAAGCCTATTTCCTCCCACACTCTCCACACTTTCTCCAAAATACCTTATTTGATTAACTCCAATCTTCCCCTCCCTGAAACAAAATTATGCTCATGATACTGTAATACTTGTACAGGAACTCCCAAAGCTTTAAAACGTCATCCCAGCCTCAATAATAAACAGTTCTGCATATTAGTGCTCACTTTAAAAAGCATTTAAAACAGATGTGAACATTTTAGACCAACATATCTTTTACATATATTTTGCAGGGGGAAAGGAATTATATTTGGAGTGAAAAACTACTAGTTTTCTAAGTGGTTCAATTCAGTGTGACTTATTTGATTAACAACAAACATTCAATTTTTTTTCTTGCCTAAAATTAAAGCGTGAGAAATTTTAGGCACAAAAAAGCTTTCAGAAAATGGAACGTAAGGCAGTGAAGGGGTGTAGCAGGATGGTCATCCCACTCAGGTCCAGAGGGGTTAAAAACAGCCCTGAGAGCGAGGTGTGGCTGGAGAAAGCAGTTTTTAGGCTGGGCTGTTTGGGGGAAGTGGCTGCAGGTGGGGCCATGCCCCAAACAGATTCAGCTGGCCCTATAAAGGGAGAGAAGCCAGGGGTAGATGGGGAGTCTTCCTCTGCCTGTAAAGAGAGGAGGGCCTGGTTGCAGGGCACTAGAGACAGGGTCCCTGAGTGGAGCAGGGCTGGGGAAAGGCAGAGGAGTTGGGGAGCTCCAGCCTGGAAAGCCCCAGGCTGCGGCCTAGCAGAAGACAGCAGGTACTGGGGGGTGCAGAGGGCAGCCCACGTGTAGGCAAAGGCAGCAGGTCCAAATCCAACCTTGCTAGTGATGAGTAGGCTGATACTGCAGTCTGCCCCAGGGCGTGGGGGGCTAGATAATGATAGACAGTAGCCTGAGGTGAGGATAGTGGGTGGAGGTTTCTTGGGGAGGGAAGACCCAAAGAGAAAGGGGTTACTGCCAGGGGTAAGTACCCCAGATAAAGGAGCACTGGGTCCAGGGAGGGACACGGGGGCCAACAGAAAGCAGTAAGGCGGACGGTGCTCCAGAGCTGGAATGAACTAATTCCCAGTAGTTACCAGCAGGAGGTGCCGCAGGGGTGAGTCCAGACGCTTACAAGGGGGAACGTTAGGTTTGATATAAACTGTCCAATAACCCTAATTTTGATGGTGACAATGAAAATATTGGTTATAAAATCTCATAACATCTCCTAGTAAGGATATTGTGGTGCGTGTGTTTGTATGTGAACTTGAACACTTGTCTCAAGAAAGTAACTTATAGCTAAGAAACTACCTTTTATCGTTTTTGTACTCTTTAAAATCCATTGTTTAAATATGTCTGAGTAACTGGCCTTTTCATAGGTGACACGAGTTACTTTAATGTAATTTGATACAGAAAATAAATCTAAGATAGAATGCGAACAGAGTAAACAGTAGGAAAAAATTCAATTAAACCCTCTAGATCTCTTGCCAGTTTAAATTCCCATGGGCTATAGAAAAAAGTAAGCTGCCTTAACTGTGCTCTCTGTTGTACAGCTTATGAATCATAAAAAGTGAGTTTAAATGTAAGAGCTTTGATTTATAATGCTACTTAACACTTCACAATACTAAACCCCCTTTAACAAAACAAACTAATATTCTCTACCACATAAAGGTAGCTGACAATTGTTGTGCTCCATAATTGAGTGTTTTGGTCTTTTTATGGTGTAGTTAACATGATAAACTCTAACTTATCAGAACTGATCTTATAATATTTAAAAATAAGCAGACTTAATTCAAAATAGAGTGGGCATCATCTCACCTCCTTGTTGTTTTGCTTTCCCCATTATTACTTTTGAGAGTATAATTTAAATCTGCCTATTGAACTCAATATGAACAGTTATCTTTGTAAGATTTAAGCATGATAGAACATATAATTTCAGACCAGATGTCCTCTCTTCCTTCCTTCAGGCTATTCCCCCCCATTCTGGGTTCTCAGCTGCTCTGTGGCCATTCCCTCTTCCAGCTGGGGCTCCCCGGATGTTTGACCTTCCAAGGGCAAGGCCGGGTGCTTGTTTTGAGAGGGGCCTTCTCTGGGTGGTCAGGACAGTTCTCAGGCAACTGTCCATTTCTGCACCAATGTGATCACCCCGTTGAAGGTGGCAGGATCGTTCTGGCCCACCCATGCATGAAGATCCGGAGGCTATCCCCTCATATAGCGGTCTATGACCGAAGTTTCCAATATTTCTTCTGGGTTGCGTGCCTCGGGTCGTAACCACTTCCGTGCAAGGTGGATGAGGTCAAATAATTGAAACCTTGGAGGCTTGCCCTCTTGGTACCTCCACTCATGGTATCTCTGGGCCCGTATTGCTGTCATTACTCCTGATAGCACCAGGATCTCCGCCTTCAGCTGGGGGTAGTCAACGGCAGCTTCAGCAGGCATGTCGTGATAGGCTTTCTGGGCCCCTCCACATAAGAAGGGGGCGAGGATGCTGGCCCACTGGTCCTGGGGCCAAGCCTCTCGCAAGGCAGTTTCCTCAAAGAGGAGGAGATATGCCTCTTATCATTGGCTGTCATCTTTGTTAAGCAACCGGCAGCCCTCTATACTCACGACCCTTCAGACCCTTGGTTTTTGGCAGTGAGGGCTTTCAATTGGTTTACCATCTCTTGCAAGAGGGCTCGATCCTGGGTGGCCTGCCCTATCAATAATTGATTAGTCTCTTGTTGTAACCACACGGATTCCTGTTGCACCATTGCCTGTACTCAGGTGGCCTCCTGCTGAGCTGTAGTGGCTTGTATCAGTGCTTTTATTACATCTTTCATTGTGGTGAGGACACCCAAACCCAGTGCACTTTTTTTAAACTCTTCCCTTCTTCCGCCACACAGAGAATAATAAGTCCATTACATATCCCACCCCTAAACACCAGTTGTGACAAAGCTCCGAGCCTGTATTGGTGGGTCCCATGCTTCCTGGCAGATACCGTGGCCTCAGAAGCTCACTAAGGTCCTCAAGATGACCTCCCTCTCCCGGTATGGTGGCAGAGGTTACAACTTATTGAGCTATTTTCATCACAGGCCAGTATGGGAGGTGGGAAGGTGGAATACCCACAGTCTTTGTTGCTCTTTAGAGCTCTGTAGGTACCATTTGGTGTCCTGCCTGGACCAAAGTCTGATTCCCCTTTCAAAGAGATCTTTGTAGATCAAGAAGTGGGGAACCCGGGCCTGCCCTCTACTCCAGGTTCCAGCCCAGGGACCCTAATAGTAGCAGCTGTTATTAGTTTCCCTCCTTCACTGATGCTGCTTTGATTCCCTGGGCCACTTCCCTGTGGTCCCCTTTTCAAAGTTTCACTCTTACCTCAGGGTTCAGTAATGCTTCCTCTTCTCTAGCTGTTTTCACCAAGGCTCCTCTGGAGAGAACTGGAAAGGAGAGCTTTTAATGCAGTATAAGTGGGACCTTAATTGGTTCCAGCTGTCTCCATTAGCCTATCAGCCTTAACTGACTCTTTCTCAGTTAATTGAGGTCAGGTGCCAGTATTAGCCTAACAACTTTAACTGGTTAAATTGGCACCAGGTGTCTTGATTGGCCTGGAGTAGTCCTTGTTTGGCTATCTAAGGAACAGGGCCCTGCTCCTTCTGAGGCTGATCTACCTGCTTTCCACTCTTTTGAGGCTGGTCTGTGGGCTGATTGTCCCCCTGGCTACTGTTGCTGCTGTGGGGAGGACCCTGCTGGTGTGACTCTCAGAGGGAGTGTGAGGCCTCACTTTTGCCATTGTTTTTTTGGGGGGGCCCCCTGGCTGGGTTGCTGCTGCCTTTGTTGCTGCTGGGGAGCTGTTACAGCTGCTGCTGGAACTGAGAAGGAAGTAGAGGAGGCTTTGTTTCGTGGAGGGGGGTTTGTTAAATCCCTGCTTCTGTGGTGGTAGGTGCCTTTGCTGTGGGGAACTGGGGGAGTGGCCTGGGGCCCTCCCCTTGGTCCGCTCGCTCCCCTACTGCCACCACCACTGCCCCGTCCACCTTTCCACCTGCCTTCTGGCTCTGTTCTCTGCTCTCCAGCCTGGCAGTTTGCTCTGCCCCTCTAACCATCCAGAGAACACAGCGGCAGCAAACAGGCATTTGTTTTTCAGATGCCCGTGGGTGCTCATTTCTCTTCCCTTCCTTTGGTCTTGTCCTCCCTCCCCTGCTGCGTTTGGCCGGTGGGCCCCCTTTCCCTCTGCCTCGCCCACTGCCCTGTTCTTGCAGCTGCCTGCCCTGCCCACCCGCCCCCCTTTTGGCCGCCCTGTTTGCTCTGGTTTGTCCTGGTTTGCTTTCTGATCCTTGCTTAGTTTGTTTGCTCTGCCCTTGTCCCATGGTGCAGGCCTGGTTGCCAGCCCCATTTCTTCCCCTTTTTTTGGTCTGGTTGTTTTTGAACCCATCCTGTTCTTTGCTCCGGGCCTGAGGCATGCCTGCTTTAGCCCTCCCCTTCATTCTGCCCCCTTGTTTCTTGCCCTCTCTCCGGTTCAGCTCTTCTTGCCTGTGTGCCCACGTTCTACTGTTGGCGTTTGAGATTCCCTCCTCCTCACCCCTTTTTTTAATTTGTTCCTTCACTGATGCGCACTCCTCCATGATGTCTTAGTTCTCCCTTCTTTCCCTCAGTGCGGCTGGGGGAGCCGGTTTCTTTTTCATCTTGTGCTGGAGTTGTGTTCCTTGTCTCTCTCTGTTCCTTTTTGTTAGTGCCCCTCCAGCCTGCTTTCAGCCTAGCGGGTGAGGTGGGGTAGCTGTTCTTTTCCTCCCTTCCCTGCCCCTCCCCTTCCCTCCCTTTCTGTGGTGGGTGATTCAGGGGGTGGGACTTCCCTGGATGCCCCTGCAGTTCCTTTTCGGTCCTCCTCCCTTGCGATGGCTGCCTTGACTGCCGCTACCGGGTTGCTCACCATTGCTACCATTGAGGCACTGGCAGGTACGGATAGGGGCTCCTGAGACTCCGCTGTTGCTGCCGCGACCTTGGCTGCCTCCACTCCTGAGACCACTCCCTTGGCCGGTGGGAAAGGCCGGGGAACGAAGAAGGGCAAGGGCCCTGCCCGGAAGGTGACGCTCCCCGTGGCAGTGGTTCCTTCTCCTGCTGCGGACCCATCACTGGTCGCAACTCCTCCTTCTTCCTTGCCCGTTGTTCCCTCCACCAGCTCTGGGGGTGCCGCTCCTTCGGCCCCCAGGGCATATGCCCAGGTGGCTGTGACCCCTCCGCTCGCCGTGTGCTCCAGCCGCCTCCCAGAATACCATTCCTATCGGCCGGGGCCCCTTTCCCACTCTCATCAGGGAGCACGGGGTGCATTGCCTCCTGGTGCCTGCCTCGCCCCACATGGAAACCTACGTGTGGGCGTTGGCGCGGGTGGTGGGGCCCAGGGCCATGGTGGCAGCCTCTAAGATGTTTGGAAAGGTGGTGTTCTTCCTGGCGTCAGAGGCCGCTGCCCAGGAGGCGGTGGAGGGGGGCTTGGCGGGTGGGGGGTGTTCACGTCCCCCTCGAGCCTTTGGAGGACCTGGGCGTATGGGTGGTTCTCTCTTCTGTTCCTCCCTTCCTCCCCAATGCCGCCCTTTTGCCATTCCTCTCCACCCTGGGGAAGCCCCTGTCCGTCCTCAGCCCCCTTTCGTTGGGCTGTAAGGACCCCATCCTCCGCCACGTTTTGTCGTTCCGCCGGCAGGTGCAGGTTCAAGTTCTGCCGGCGGCACGTGACGGGAAGGCTTTGGAGGGGTCCTTTCTGGTGCCCCATCGAGGGGCCCAGTACTGGGTTTATTATTTGTCGGGAGTGGCCGGGTGGCAGGGCACGTCCGGAAGGACTGCCTCCTGGCCCGGCTTGGAGGGGCATCTGGGACTCCCGATACCCGGAAGGGCGTCGGCTCTATCATCACCAGCGACCCTGATCGCCCGGTCCCTGGGGTCACCCCTCCTCCGTCCATGACCGTTGTCAACTCCGCTCAGGTCTTGGGGGAGGCCCCCCCAACGTGTCCAGATGAGCGTGCCGGCCCCGCCGCTGAGGCGGGTAATAGACCAGGGCCTGCGGTGGAGTGGGTGTCAGGGCTGGTAGCGGGACTCGAGCGGGGCTTGCCTCAGGGGGAGTTCGTTCCTTCCCCTGTTGTCCAGCCCTTGTCTTCCCTTGCCCTCCCGTCATTGCCCTCGCTCCCAGGCCTTGACCCGGTTGGCCAGCCTCCCTCTTCAGGGAGCGGGGAGCTTGTGCGGGGGAGATGTCACAAGCAGGGAGCACGGGCCCAGCAACCCCCTCGTTGGCCAGCGAGAAGGGACCCCCTGTAAAACTACGAAGGGGGTTGCTGGTCCTGGGTGTTCCGTTGACTCCCCTGCTGACATTCGTTGTTTGGAGTCGGCCGAGCTTGCTGCAGCTGCGGAGGCGGGTAGTACCATCTCTCCTATAGAATCCCTCCCTGAGGGGGTTCCAGGCAGTGTCCCCACTGCACCGTTGCCATCTGTGCCCCCTGTCGGTGCCGCGATGGCTATTGCCCCGGCTGCTGTTGAGGGGGAATCTGTAGCGGCGGGTGGGGACTTTTGCCTCTGTTTTTGCTGAGATCGAGGCTCTAGGCTTGACCCCAACCACCGAGGGAGTGGATGCCCCCCTGTTGGAGGGCCTCGGTACGGGCGATTACTATCTGGCATCCCCATTCATCCCCTTCCCTCCGTCTCAAGTGGTTGCCCCTGTTTTGGCCTCTGCAACGCCCCCAGGCCCTGACCACCTGCCTGGCCGCGACTGGTAATCTGGCTGACGCCGCCGTGCCCATTGTGGCAGTGGCTGATGCTGAGCAGCCAGGCTCTGAGCCCATGGGTGCCCTGCCCCATGAGATGGGACCGCAGTTTTCGCCTCCCCTCAGTGCTGTAACTATGGGTGCCTCGTTTAGTGAGGCACCTGAGGCTAGCCCTGTGGGGGCATTCCATTCCCGTGCTGTCCCTTTAACTGCCATGTCGGGTCAGGAGGCACCGTGTTCTGGTGGCTCTGCCGTTTGGGCCCTAGCTTTTGTTCCTGTTCCCTGCCCTGACCCCACTCCCGTCCTAGATCTGCGTCCTGTCCCTGACCTATTCCAGCTCTTCTCCCTGTCCTTGACCTCTCTTCCCTCCCTCCTTTTGTTGCTGCTGCCTCCAAGGTTGCCTCATTTTCCTTTGATACAGGCCCCCAGGAGGCGGTTTTTGTTTTTCCTTCTTCCAGGCCATCTGGGGCTGCAGTCCTACCTCTGCCATTGACCTTGGGGCCGAGTGTTGCATCAGGTGGTGCAGTGCCGGACGGACGGGCGCTGCAACGGGGCTTTGATACCTGCGTGCCTGTCTCTATAGGCCACGGGGCTGGTAGGGGGGTCCAAATGGGAGACGCCCCGGGATCCGTGACCCCGATCCCTGTCGCACGGAGGAATGAGATGCGCTCTTTCTTGGAGGACACTCATGGCTCCACGAACAGAGTGCATCTCGCTCTTCAGCGCTGGGACGATTTTCCATCTTGTTCTCCAGACCGTGAGGGCCATTATGGGGGAGGGCAAAGGGACCGGGAAGCGGAATGCTGCGGCTTACCAGCGGACCTGCGGCTTCCATGACGCCCTGCTGGCTTTTGGGGTTGGTCATGGTTTGCTGCGGGGTCCAGTGGGCGCCGTTAGTGCCCCCAGACCGCAAGGATCATCCCCAGCCCTCTTTATGTTGCCGTCCATCTTTGCCACTTTGAACACCCGCAGCTGTAGTCGGGTCTCCGCAGGTGCCAGGTGCTCTCCTTCCTTTGGGGCGGGGGGGGCGGTTTCTCGGTTATCTTCCTGCAGGAGACCCACACGGACCCAGCCACAGAAGCGACCTGACGGCTGGAGTGGGGGGATGGGGTCTACTTCAGCCACCTTTCAGCCCGTCAGGGCGGGGTGGCGACCCTGTTCTCCCCGCACCTACAGCCCGAGGTCCTGGGGTTTACCGAGGTCGTGCTGGGTCGCCTGCTGCATCTCTGGGTTCGGATGGAGGGGCTAACATTGGATCTTGTCAATGTCTATGCCCCAGCATCTGGCCCGGTGAGAGCGTGCTTTTTTCGGCAGGCGTCCGCCTTCCTCGGTACTTGGGATCCTCGCGAGTGCCTGGTCCTGGGTGGAGACTTCATCTGCACCCTCGAGGAGCAGGACCGCACAGGGATCGAGCCAAGCCTGGCCGCTGCGGATGTCCTCAGGGAGATTGTAGTCCATCACTCCCTGGTGGATGTCTGGCGTGACCACCACCTGGATGATGACTCTACATTCACTTGTGTCCGGGTGAAAAGACACCGGTCGAGCCACTCTCGGTTGGATCGCATTTATTTTTCTCGAAGTCATCTCTCGCAGGCCCACTCCTCCAGCGTTCGGCCGGCCCCGTTCTCAGACCACCATTTGGTGGCTGTGATGGCCTCTCTTTCTTTGGAGGGGCCGGGGCTGGCCTATTGGCATTTCAGTAACAGCCTGCTGGAGGATGTGGGATTTGTGGCATCCTTCTGGGAGTTTTCGCTGGCCTGGCGGGAACAAATGCATGCCTTTCCCTCAGCACTGCGGTGGTGGGATGTGGGGAAGGTGCGCACCCGGCTTTTCTGCCGTAGTCACATCCGGGGCGCCAGCCGGCGGAGAGATGTGGTGATAGAGCAGTTGGAGCAGGAGGTATTGGAGCTGGAGAAGCATCTGGCTGCCAGGCCTGGTGATCCAGTTCTCCTGTGGAGCGCACTAGGAGAAGCAGGAGGAGCTCTGGGCCCTTGACAATCTTCAGGCCCGGGGTGTTTTTGTACGATCCCGCATCCATCTCCTGCGGGAGATGGATCGCGGCTCCCACTTCTTCTACGCCCTGGAGAAGAAGAGGGGGGCAAGAAAGCACATCCTCTGCCTCTTGGCCGAGGATGGCGCCCCCCTCACGGATCCAGTGGAGATGTGCGAGAGGCCCAGGGCCTTCTACGTTGGCCTATTCTCCCCAGATTCCACCGACGCCGGTGCCTGCAGTGCTTTGGGATGAACTCCCGACGGTCAGCATGGGCGACTGAGACCGGCTGGAGCTGCCGCTCACTCTGGCCAAATTCTCGAAAGCCCTCCGTCTCACGTGTACTAATAAATCTCCGGGCATGGACGGGCTGACCATGGAGTTCTACCACGTGTTCTGGGACGTCCTTGGCCCGGACCTTGCCATCGTCTGGGCTGAGTCCTTGGAGAGCGGGGTCCTCCCTCTTTTGTGCAGGCGAGCGGTAATCGCCTTATTGCTGAAGAAGGGGGACCTCCGCGATCTCCGGAGTTGGCGCCCCATCTCACTCCTCAGCACGGACTATAAGGTCGTGGCGAAAGCCATCTCGCTGTGGCTGCAGTCCATGCTGGCAGACATGGTCCATCCAGACCAGACCTACACCGTCCTGGGCCATACCATCTTTGACAATCTTTATCTAGTCTGGGATCTCGAGCTTGGGTGAAGGGATGGTCTGTCGTTCACCCTCCTGTCCCTGGATCAGAAGGTGTTCGACCGGATGGACCATGGGTATCTCCTGAGCACTCTGTGGGCTTTTGGCTTCGGATCCCAGTTTGTGGGGTTTCTTTTGGCTTCGGACCCCAGTTTGTGGCTGTATGCCTCCGCAGAGTGTTTGGTCAAGCTCAGTTGGACCCTGACAGCACCTGTCAGCTTTGGGTGAGGGGTGCGTCAAGGCTGCCCGCTTGTGGGTCACCTGTACACTCTGGCCATTGAGCCCTTCCTTTGTCTCTTTCACAAGAAGTTGACAGGGTTGGTGCTCCATGAGCCAGAGGTGCAGCTGGTTCTGCCAGCATATGCCGACGACGTGCTCCTTGTGGTCCAGGACCCGGATGACCTGGTGCGGGTGGAGGCTTGTCAAGCTGTTTTATTCAGCGGCCGCCTCCGCCCAGGTCAACTAGGTCAAGAGCTCTGGCCTGGTGGTCGGGGCCGGGTGGCGGGCAAGCCCCCTCTCACCCGTGCTTCAAGCCATTCGGTGGAGCGGGGATCCGCTGCTCTATCTTGGCGTTTATTTCTCGGCCACGCATCCGTCTCCACCGGAGAACTGGCACGGTTTGGAGAGCAGGGTGACTGGGTGGTTGCAGAGCTGGATGGGATTGCTCCGGTGCCTCTCCCTCCAGGGGAGAGTGCTGGTGCTTAACCAACTGGTCCTGTCCATGCTTTCGCAACCGACTCAACACCCTGTGCCTGCCCTCGGTGTTCCTGGCCAATCTCCAGAGGTTGGTTCTAGAGTTTTTTTGGCCGGGACTGCACTGGGTCTCTGCGGGGTTCTCTATCTTCCCTTGGAGGAGGGCAGACAGGGCCTGACGTACATGTGCACGCAGGTCCATGTCTTCCGCCTCCAGGTTCTGCAGAGATTCCTTTATAGTGCAGGTGGCTCGGCGTGGAGCACATTGGCGCATGCCTTCCTCCGCTGCCTGCGAGGGCTCCGATACGACCGGCAGCTCTTTTTTTCTCCATCTGAGAGGTCTTCCACGAGACCTCTCTAATCTGCCAGTCTTCTTGCAGGACCTCCTCCGGACCTGGAGGCTGGTTTCAGCAACCAGGTCCTTTGTGGCCACCGAGGGGGTAGATCTCCTCGCAGAGCCCCTGTTACACAATCTCCATCTTCATGTGCAGGTGGTAGAGTCCTCCTCGGTGTGCTAGAGGTTGGCCCTGGCGGGAGTCACCAAGATCGGAGACCTCCTGAACTACCACCTGGGGAGTTGGGTGGATCCCCAGGCGCACGGTCAACACATGGGGCTCTCCACCCTTACAACCCCCCGGTGCGTACTCCAGGAGGTGGAGGCAGCCCTGCCTCCCACGGCTCAGTTCTTTCTTGAGCGGGTCCTGTGAGAGGGTGAGCCCCGCCCGCCCCTCACTCCGGGCCCTCCGGACCTTTCCATCAGCCCCGTGAGCTTCCTCGGCCTTCCTACCCACATACCTTAAGCCGGCTGCATGTCATGCAGCTGGTTTGTTTCCAAACTGCACCACGGGACCATCTGTACGCGCTTGTGCTGCACACGCTTTACTATCTCACCCTCGTGTCCCGCCCAGACACCAAGTGGCGGGACCTTTTACCAGCAGCAGTGGGTGGGGAACCCCAGTGGGCTAGTTTCTATTCCACCTTAGTCCTGCGGCCCGCCAGGGATATCAGGTGGTGGCTTCTGCATGGAGCTGTGAGCATGGGGCGTGTACTTGGTGCGGTTTACCACTGTCCCTGACGCCTGTCCCTTCTGTGGCATGAGGGAGACCCTGGCGCACGCATACCTTCAGTGTGCCAGGCTGTAGTCCCTTTTCCGGCTCCTCCAGAACCTCTTATTGAGGTTCTGGCTGCACTTTTCCCCACATTTATTTATCTATGCACACCCAATCCGAGGCCCCATGAAGTCGTGGGACCACCTCATCAACCTCCTCCTAGTTATTGCCAAGGTGGCTATTCGTAACACCAAGGAGGGGAAGTTGGCAGAAGGGGGGGGCCTGCGACTGTGGGGCCGTTTTTTCATTTTCATCTGTTCACATATCCGGACAGAGTTCCTCTGGGCAGCGTCCGCCGACTCTCTCGATGTCTTCGAGGAGCAGTGGGCGCTGTCTGGGGTTCTCTGCTCGGTGTCCCCTTTGACCCCCATGCCTGTTCCTGTTACCATTGTTGTCCCCCAAACTCAGTTGGGTTCTAGGTTTTGTGGCCCCTCCCTAGGCTGGAGGAGGGGCTTTTAGCAGTGGGTGAGCACACTTCCCAGTACTCAGAAGAACTACCTTCTAACAGCTTTCTGGCCTGAGTCCATCACAGTGGTAAATCCCTCCACAGGTTTAATATGCAGCAGGTTATAAAATCCCCAAACCCTTACTCCCTGGCTTGAGGACACAGTCCAGGGAGTAGTGGGTCCCCAAAACAAATTCCCTGACTAACTAAAAGATGGTGCACTCACAAACTCCATGAATGATCCTCAAGTTCAGGGATGACTCTGGACTCCTCAGTCACTGCAGAGGGGCTGATCTCTGCTGGCAGGGATCCGCTTCAAGCAGAAATCAGGCTGCTTAGGTCCCAGGATTTCCCCTCACTACAAAGGGATGCAGGGCTCAAGATGCAAGTTACACAGCTGTACTAAGATCCAAACTACAGTCTCTGAGAGAGAGAGAGAGAGAGAGAGAGAGAGAGACCCCGTTCCCCCCCACCAGGGTGACCAGATGCTCCAATATTATAGAGACAGTCCCGATTCTTGGGCCTTTTTCTTATATAGGCTCCTGTAACCCCCCACCCTGGTCCCAATTTTTCACATTTGCTGTCTGGTTACCCTACAGGCAGCAGCTCTGAACCAGCAGACAAAGCAGAGCTGACCATGTGGTGACTGGTCTCATCTAGGGAGCTAGAGGGCTAACTCAGCCTGGCTGGGGAAGTTTCCCAGCAAAACTCTACAAACTGGGAATCATCAGTGGAGAAGGAAAGTCCAGCTGAGGGATCTTGCTTTCATGTCTCTAGAGGCCAGTTTTCAGTGGGAACCCTGCAGGCAGGACTGGGACTCGCCAGCTCCCCACACAGCCAGTCCTGCCTTTGCCCTGGCTGGCTCCAGACTGACTCAAAAATAAATTCTCCCCTTTCCTGAACTCCCTATTGGTTGCTGGGCAGAGTCTCTGAGTTTGCCTTGGCTCCCCCTCCCAACCAGGGACAGTGTGCCTCTCCCTGAGCTGTGAGCAGACAGAACCCCAGGAATCTAGGTAATCTCCTTGTTACACATTTAATGTAGTTTTGTGTTATCAGAAAAATAAGGCAAGCTTTCAATATTACTGTAACAAATGAAAGTACTGGAATACAATATCCCTTTAGACACTTCTTGCTTGCAAACTGAGAACTAGATCATTCCCATAAGATGACAGCTTTCTTGTGAGTCTTGTCACCCTCTTGAAATATTGAAACTTTTATCTGAAATATTGGTATGAGGGGAAAAGTGCAATGTTTATAAGAAAGGTCTTACTTTTTTTTTTTTTTTTTAAAATGATCTGCCTATCCAACCAGCCCATAACAAATACTAGAACTTCACCCTGATTATTAGGGGCATTCAGCATGAAGAGAGCTGTTCAGCACATCAGCTTAATACTTTCTTATTTTTGTTAGAGCCTGAAGTCAATATCAGCCATTAAGCGCTGGCTTCCATTTGGCTGTGATACCTAAAACTTTGGCTCTACTGGCGATTCCCTTGCTGGAGCCAGGTATTGGATAAGGTGAATCCTTCTTAAAACAAATAACTCATATGACTGTATATATACACCCATGAGATATAATAGTAGCGGTGGGTAGGAGTAAGCAGGTGATCTTTACCTCTGTATACAACATTAGTGAGATAATAATAGAATATTGGAACCAATTCTTGGGTCCATGTTCTAAGAAGGATGAAACTGGAGTGAGTATAGAAAAGAGCCACAAAAGTGATTTGAGTCCTGAAGAAAATGCCTTAGAGTGAGAGATTTAAGGAGCTCAGTCTGTTTAGTTTATCATCAAGAAGGCTGAGAAGGAGCTTGATTACAGTGCAGACCTTCATGGTGAGAAAATACCAGGTACTAAAGGGCTCTTTAATCTAGTGGAGAAAAGTATAAGAACCAATGTCTGGAATTTAAAGCCTCACAAATTCAGATTAGAAATAAGATAGGTTTTAGTCAAATACAGGTTATGGGACACAATGCAGGGATAACTGGGTGAAATTCTATTTGTGTTACACAAGAGGTCAGATCAGATGATCTCATTGCCCCTTCTGGCCTTAAAATCTATGAATCCGTGAATGTACTTCTCTTGTTATTTCTGGGATCATGATCAGGAACCCCTGAATTATTAACTTATGATCACAACCTCTGTGTTCTAGTCCCTGAGGTAGTGTCTAAGGATAACAAACCTAACAAAGGGAAGTCCACTGATAGAGCAGCCAGAGACTAGGATCATGACTCATTGAATGCAGGACATACCCAGTATCCTATTTGTCTCAGCAGAGGTGGTCTCCATCAGAATGCAGGAGAAACATTGAGAGTAACTTGGAGTGCTTTGAAATGTCTTGCCTCACTTTCAATCTAATTTTTGTTCCAAAGAGACAGCAGGGCTGAAGCAGCATACATAAATTATTGGAAGGGAATTTATAGTTTATTATTAAGGACATAGACCAGGGTTGGGCAAATTATGGCCCGCAGGCAGGATCCGGCCCACGGGATTGCCCCTGGTGGGGCTGCGGGCCCCGTGCCACTCTCCAGAAGCATCCGACCCAATGTCCCTGCGGCCCCTGGGTGGGGGGGCAGAGGGTGCAGAATGTTGCTCTTGCCTCTAGGCCCTGCCCCTCTGCAGTTCCCATTGGCCAGAAACGGAACCATGGCCAATGGGAGCTGTGGGGGAGGTACCTGGAAGGGCAGCAAGGGCAGCACACATGAGCCCTCCACCCCACCTCCTCCAGGGGCTGCAGCACTTCTGGGAGTGGCACAGGGCCGGAGACAGGGCAGGCGTGCAGGGGGAGTCTGCCCTGGCCCTGGTGTGTGCTGCTGCCACCCCGGAGCCTGAAGCCCTCCTGCACCCCGTCCCCCAACTCCCTGCCCTGCATCCAACCCCCTTCCTGAGGCCCCTCATACATCCACACCGCAATCGCTTGCCCCGAGCCCCTTCCTACACACCACACTCCCTTCTGCACCCCAACCCTCCTGTGATACAGCATAGCCAGAGGGCAGCAGGAGAGGGTTAGGAGGGAGTCTTATTCCCTCCAGAGGGAAGAAAGTTTGCTATAGATTAATTAAAGTACTTGAAGCCAATTAAAGCACCTGAAGCCAGTCACCTGATAAAACTCCCCTGCCTCAATCAGACAAGTGGAAGTGTTCGAACAGAGAGCAGTTTGGAGGAGTTGGAGCAGAGAACAGTTTGGAGGGAAGCAGAGGAAAATTTGGAGAAGTGCTGTGGTGGGCTAAGAAGATCAAGACCCTAGGTAAAAGGACACCTGGCTTGTGCAGAGGTAGGGCAGGAAGCCCCTGCAAGCTAAAGGGCAGGAGAGGGAAGTAGCCCACAGGAAGGAACTGCTAGTTGAAGTGCTTTACTGCTATCCCTAGGGCCGCTGGGCTGGAACCTGGAGTACAGGGTGGGCCTGGGTCCCTCCCTTTCCACTCCCCTCCTCTAGGACACTAGTGGGGCAGTTAATATCCCAGTTCAGGGGCAAGAAACAGCGCCCTGAATCCCCTCAAGAAGAGAAAGTGTGAGACTCATCATAGTAGTGCCGGCAGTTTGCCACAAGTGGTATTAGAAGTGGGATCTATGTGCTGGGGACTTAAACCAGAGTTAGCTAAAACCCTCCCATCCTTAAGATGGACGACATGGCCAAGGCCCTAATACAAGCCGCCGTGGCCCAGCAGGAGGCTGCCGGGATCCAAGCAACCTTCCAACAGGAGGCGACTCAGATACAGCAGGAGACTAATCATCTGTTGATGAGTCAGGCTGCCCAGGACTGAGCCCTACTGCAAGAGCTGGTGAACCAGATGAAGGCCCTTATGGAGCTGAACCACAACTGTGAAGAGACCCAGACCATATGGGCCAGCCGTTGCCTACAGAAAAGATTAGGGACCAAGATTGTAGCAGAGAACCAAAAAACCTCCCTCGTGAGTAGACGAACCTGTTCAGGAGGCCAGGAGATAATTCAGGCTAGTGAGGACTTGGAGGCGGTTCCTAGCCCAAGTAGGAGCAACCCAAGGGATGGAGTAGAAATAGGCCCCCTAGAATTAGGTCAGATCGATACTGCACATGAGAATTTCGAGCAGGACCAAGCCAATGACCCACTATATGCGAATGTGAGGGAGGAGGTAGTGGAAGTAAATGGCATACCTGTGGAAGGAAAGATCAAAGGCCCAAGGCCATATTATGTGCTCAAACATGATCTGTTGTACAGGATAGAGCAAATACGAGGGGAAGAAGTAGAGCAACTCTTACTCCCACAGAAACACACAAGGGCAGTACTAGAGTTAGCTCACAGTCATCTCTTTGGGGGACATCTAGGAGTAGACAAGACACTTGATAGAGCCCTAAGAAGGTTTTATTGGCCAGGGATACGTGCAGAAGTCCAGCGCTATTGTGCCTCCTGCCCTGAATGTCAGTTGCATAGCCCCTGACCTTACTTGCGGGCCCCATTAGTACCTTTGCCTATTATTGAAGTCCCTTTTGAGAGGATAGCCATGGACTTAGTGGCCCACTTGGAAAGATTGGCACAGGACCACTGAAACGTACTAGTCATCCTTGAGTACGCCACGTGATATCCAGAAGCCATTCCTTTAAGAAACTCCACCTCCAAGGCAATAGCAAAAGAACTACTCCAGGTTTTTGCCACAGTGGGTATCCCTGAGGAGATCTTGACAGACCAAAGAACCCCTTTCATGTCAAAATTAATGAACTTATGTACCCTACTCTGCATCCAGGCCATATGGACCTCAGTCTACCATCCACAAACAGATGGACTGATCGAGTCCCTTAAAAGTATGATCTGGAAGGTGATAGCACAGGACAGAAAAGACTGCAATACCCTTCTACCATATCTAATGTTTGCTATATGGGAAGTTCCCCAAGCATCCACTGGTTTCTCTCCTTTTCAACTACTATACGGCTGCTACCCACGTGGAATATTAGATATTGCCAAGGAGGATTGGGAAGAACAACCCAACCCAGGAAAGAATGTTATTGAGCATGTGATACAGATGAGAGAGCGAATAACTTGAGTAACCCTATAGTATGAGAACATTTGGAAAAAGCACAAGAGGCCCAGTGGACATATTACAACTGTTGGGTGAAAGTACGGAGATTTCAGCTGGGGGAACGGGTGATAGTGCTGGTGCCAACAGCAGAAAGCAAACTCCTAGCCAGCTGGCATGGACCATATGAGATAGTGGAAGCCATTGGGGAGGTGGACTATAAGGTCAGACAACCAGACTGCTGAAAGCCAGAGCAAATCTACCACATCAACTTACTGAAGCCCTGGTGTGACAGAGAGACTGGTCATGCCTGGTCATTTGGGAAGCTCCACCCCAGACAGACGATGCACAGGGGCAGGTGAACTTATCTTCTGAGTTTAAGCCCAGAACAATGAACAGAGGTAATTGAGATGATCTAACGGAACCAGGATGTGTTCTGTACACAGGCAGGCCGTACAACACTGTTCCAACATCATATTGTCACCAGTCCTGGAGTAAGGGTGACGATGAGATTGTACTGAATACCGGAAGCTAAAAGGGAAGAAATTAGGACAGAAGTGAAGAAGATGCTGGAACTCTGGGTTATTGAAGAATCCCAGTCAGTGGTCCAGCCCTATCGTCCTAGTCCTCAAGCCTGACGGCACCCTGAGGTTTTGCAATGACTTCCGGAAGTTGAATGAAGTATCCCAATTTGATGCCTATCTGATACCACGCATTGACGAGCTAGTTGATCAGTTAGGCAAGGCCCGATACCTAACCACCCTGGACCTGACCAAAGGATATTGGCAAATTCCCCTGGCCAAGGATGCCAAGGAGAAAACTGCCTTCTCTATACCTGCTGGCCAGTTCCAATACACTGTCCTCCTTTCAGACTCCATGGGGCCCCTGCAACATTCCAACGACTTATGGATAAATTGCTGCAATCCCATGCCAAGTATGCCGCCGCTTATCTAGACAACATAGTCATCCATAGCCCTGACTGGGAAATGCACCTAGGAAAAGTAGAAGCAGTGCTAGATGCCCTGCGGAAGGCCAGCCTCCCTGCCAACCCTCTCGAGTGCGTGATAGGACTAGCTGAGGCCAGATGCCTTGGGTATATAGTAGGGAGAGATTTGATGAAACCCCAATGGAACAAAGTGGAGGCAATACAAGGTTGGCCTCGACCAGTTTTGGGCAAGCTCGACATTCTGGCTGATTGAGTTGCTGCATGATGTCTTCAGAAGAATGGGAACAGGGAAACAAAGTTCCGGCATAAATATTAGTGATTTTAATTCTCTCTGGGTATGGCTTTCTTTTAACAAACAACGTAGTGCCTCAAATTTCTCCAGATTTCCTCCCTTGAGTAATCTCTCTGTATTATCTAAATCAGAACATCATGCTGCCTTTATTTTTTTCCTAATTGGTCTCATTTCAAAGCTGAAAGATGGTATCTATTGCCTAGACATCTGTAGAGCCATCAAATTCTAAATCAAGATGACAAAAGTATCAAGGTACCTAGATAGCAGGATGTGTGATAGTATAAGTCTTTATTCATCATGTAGGCTAAGTGCACCCTCATATCCTTCTCTTGGGTTCAGCTCTGCCTGCTCACTCTGACACCTGGCTCCCAGCTCCATCCACCTCTCCTCCACAAGCATCCTTTTCCACTCCAGTTTTCAGAGCTCTGGACCGTTCACCCTGGCCATTACATCTGTGGCACACAGTTTGGAGTGGGTATCCCATCCTGCCTCAGAGCATATGAGTGCAGGCTGGCTACCCATTTTGCCTGCTTCTCCTTCATGAGAAGTCTCTTCTGCTCTAGCCTCTGGAACTCTCACCATCACCGCTACGTGTGTGGCACCATCTGTTTGGTCATCTGCATGTCCTGTAGGAGCAGGTGCCCCATCCTAGATCAAGGCATATGAGTGCAGCCTGGCCACCAACTCAGATTTCTTCTGATCAGCAGCAGACAGACTTCACTGTAAACATAAGCTCAGAAGCTGCTCTTTCATGAGTTGTTTGTAATTCATCCTTTCTAACAGACATACTTCTAGCTTTCAGTTTAAGAGAGAAAGTGTAAGCCCATGCAAAAATGTTTTTAAAAGCTTCCTACATGGTGATCCCATCGCTAACACCATTGAGTTACAGATCCTAGCAAGTACTCCTTATGGTCACTAAATAGGAATATTGTGCAGGGAATCCAAGCTTCTGTGTCCCTGGATTCCTAGGTTGTTTAAGCTCCTGGACCCTGAATGGAATCCAGCCACTAGACTTAGTCTTGGAGGTGTTGAGGCTGTGGGGCCTACTCTTGTCAAAAAGTATGATCCTTAGAGGTCTGGCACACTAAAGTACCAGGAGATGGCTGAAAGGCCAGGGAATGGACCAGATCCTGTGAATCCATGACAGGCTGATGATGATTTTATTTAAAACTTATATTATGATAGTGCCTACAGGTCAACCAGTTCAGGACCCATTTTGGTAGGCACTGTACAAATAAACAGAAAATTATAGTTACTGCCGCTGAAAGGTTAAGGCTTCAGAGTCTCCAAAGTAATTAAGTAATTGTCTCCTGGTGGGATAGGCAACTATTGTTCAGCCATACAGGAAGGTTGGTAAAACTTCTTCCAGTCTCGGCATTCCACAAGATCTGTTTACACAGCAGCGACAGAGTGACATAGGAAGAGTGCTACAGAACAGCCACCTTGACATTTTTATAAATCCACCTTGTTGTGCTTTTTCGTCCTTTTCTGCTTTTGTTTTTTTCTTTAAATCAGGTGCTGTGGTCCATCATTACTCCCTTACTCTCTTCTCCATGTTGCCTTTACTCTTCCTTTTTTCTCACACTGTTTCCTAATTCCCAATAAACCTTTCCAGGTTAATGGACTAAGTGCATATGAGAAGAGAATTTATCTTTCATACCTGTAACTTTGTCATTTCATATGTAGAAATCAATTAGTTTGGATATTTTCCATCTTTGTAAATATGTTCACAATTATTTAGGCTTCCAAGTGTGGAAAATTACCTGCTGGAGCTATGACATAATGGATGGGCTTATAGAGTGGGAACTGTTTTGTGCAAAAAATCTTCACCAGTGAGTTGCCACTGTGAGCCTGGATAGGTATGGTCATACAAATAGTCCCTCTCAGATTAATAGATTTTCTGATGTGAGATGCCAAATTTACAGGTAAGGGCAGTTCGGGGGGAGGGTGGATGAAATGTTGTCTGGGAGCAACTATTTGCAATCTCATCCTGTGCTGGCCCCTGTCTGTCTCTAGTATAAGGATAAAGTTTAGCTATTGTAATCAAACCCACTATGGGGTGTTACTGCGAGTATTGTGATACACCCTCCCTTGTTAGATCTCTGGTAGAGTGCTCTGTGTATCATGAGATCGGAAGCAAGCAATTCAGGCATTCCAGGCACTAGGCTGTGCTAGTTCAACAATTAAAACAAAGATTTGATAGATTTGTAAAAAAGTTAATAGGTGGGGATGTAAACAACATGAACTGAGTTTTTTGTTTACTTTTAAATATTTCATAGCTTATGAATTCTGTGCAGATGTGATTACTTTTTCCGGTCTTTGAGTGGCGATATTACAAATATTACCATAATAGTTACTTGGTTTAGGTGGAACCTTTTCTGATTTCTTCAATTTTAATAATAATTTTCTTACAGCCCTTTCCTGTGCACTGGCTTGTCAGGATTCAATTTTAAAGAGAGATGTCAGTAAACATCAATTTCAGCTGACAC
Source organism: Chelonoidis abingdonii (assembly GCF_003597395.2). Classification (NCBI taxonomy): domain Eukaryota; kingdom Metazoa; phylum Chordata; order Testudines; family Testudinidae; genus Chelonoidis; species Chelonoidis abingdonii. Next base: position 130,505,930 of record NC_133770.1, read on the forward strand.
TGAAATCGATGCAGAAAATATTGATTGGTAACAGTAAGTGAGAGTGCAGCCTCCCCCCCCCCCTTGCACTTACTGGGACCAGGTGTCACCAGCCCTGCGGTAGCCCTCTGTAGCTTTGCTGCCATGCGGATAAGGGAGTGGGTCCGTTGCAGAGAGGTGCAGAGGGCTCCCTGCCACACTCAGTGGCATCCTTCTCCTTGCAGTCCTTGCTCTGGGTCTCTGCTCCACCAGGCCAGGACCGCAGCCTCCCCTGCACCTTATGCCCTGGTGTCTTGAGGCCCTTGGCCATGCTGGAAGCCCTCTGATGCCCCACTGTCAGTGCTGAGAGCCTCCTGTAGCCCTCTGTCAGCATTGCCCTACCCCCATCCCTAATTTCCAGAAACTAAAAATAAAAAGTTAAAAATAGGGGGAAAAATCTTTAAAATAAAAATTGATCTTTATATATTTTTTTTGTAATTTTAACAATTAAGTTCTGCCAAGCCTACTTATATAGTAGGATATTTGCTAGAACTTAAAACTCCTACAACCAAAATGATATATACAGTAAAAATGTTTTTGAAGTGTGGTTTCAATTTTAGTTTAGTAACAGTACAAGATAAAATAGTTTGAGAAGAGTAGTAATAGTGTCTAAAAACTAACAAGGCAGTGTTAAATTTGTGCATCTGCATTTTCTTGTCCATGGAATTACTTCCAAATCTCTTTTGACCTTTACTTTGATAAATGCTGCTAGAAATATCTCTTGACTACAAAGATAGTTGAACAATGACCTCAATTAGTAAGGCTCCAACATTACCAGCTGAGTCATATTACTTGGCAGTTACTTTTAGAGGTGGTAACTAGTGATTGACATCAGGTGTTTTATTAAAGACATGAGAACTTTTTGGATTTTTTCAATAAGAATATCTTTAAAAGATCTTTGCATCTCCACTTCATTAGAAAACAAAAAAGGAACAATATTTTGTAAGCATTCTGGGGATTACTGCACATTGATTTAGTGGTGGCTAAAAAAATTCTTACCAGACTTTAGCGGGCCCACATCAATTTCATACCTTCTCTCTTTAGTGGTGAAAGAAGTGTGTGGGTGTGGGTGTGGGGGTAGGATGTGGGGGACGACAACAGAACTGGAGACAATGTAGCAGTGAGAGGAGGAAGAGAGACTTTTCTGTGAAAAATATTTTTTTCTTGCTTCATTCCTGCACAAACACTGTTTTGCCATATTTTCTCCTTTTTTGCTTTCTGTTCCTGTTTCTTTGCTTAGGTTTTATCGTTTGTTTGTTCTTCTTTTGCTTCCTTTCCCATTAATCCCTCTTTTTCCTGGGTTGTTCTTTTGTGGACACCTGGGAATATTGTGGAAGTACTTCAAAAGCAGTTACTCATAGTCATCGCTATTTAGCTGTACATAAATTAGGGAAAGAAATTGAAAACCCTAAAAGTGACATAGGTTTCCTTCAGCATGTCACATCTGACAAGTTCAGGGTCCCCCCCACCTTTACCATACGGCCATATATTTCACTTAGAAAGTCCAGCATCTAGTTCAACAATTTGTGATTGAAGTAAAGCATATATTTTAGAAAGAAATTCAATATTGATTTAAAGGCCCAAGTGGTGATGGAAAATTAAATACGTCCTCCAATAAGCCGTTTCAATGTTTAGCTGCCCTCACTTCTTATTTCCAGCTTAAACCTCAATAAGCTAAACAGATTGAGTTCCTTTAGTCTCATATTTTAAGGCTTGTTTTCCAGATCACTAACATTACTATAGCTCTTTTCTGATTCCTCTCCAATTTTTCATCATTCTTATTTAAATGTGGATGCCAGAAACAGACATGCTAATCAGGTAGTGGTCTCACTAGTGAATATAAGCAAAGGTATAATATCACCTGTGGGTATCACCAAAGGGTGTTAGCCTTTTTCCCAACAGCATTCCACTGGGAGCTCTTGTTCAGTTGGCTATTTAAGATGATCCCTGAGTCCTCTCCAGGACTGCTGATTTCCTGGATACTGCTGATTTCCTTGAGGCTTCCTGCAGGCACCCAGGAGTATGAGGCACCTCACTATCCCCTGCCCTTAGCATGAAGAAGTTTGTCTGTGCTTGCTGGGGTCAGCTTCCTGACAGTACCAGCCACAGTCAACACAAGCAGTCCCCTCTTCGCCCATGCAGGATCTGCTGTCCATCATGCAGGCTAGTGTTAGGCAAACTCCAACCCCCAAGTCCTCCAAGTCACCCCCCTTTGGGTTCCTTCCCCCTCTGTTCACCTCTTCCTGTTAATTCCTTCTCTTGAAGACTCAAAGGTCTCTTTATTAGCATTTGACTCCTGATTAGCACTCTAAGACACACAGTATACAATAGTCAACTAATGAGAAGTATTTCTTACCTCCTGTCTGGTGGAACTTTTCCCAGATGGGAAGAAGAAAGCTTGTCTCTCTCACCAGCAGAAGTTGGTCCAATAAAATATATTACATCACCCATCTTGTCTCTCTAACTTGTCTTTAGGCATGTTACTTGTGGATGACCTGCTTTTAACTAAAAGGACTTAAGAACATAGTTTCCAATATATATCCCTCCTCATGCACCACTGTGCCTGAAGCCAGTTGGCATCAAGAGGTCCTTGGATCATGGATCAGAGTGGTTGTGTGTTAGCTATGAGCCAAGGTTGAAAAAAATAACTAATGGTCTTGGGTCTCTAAATTTTTGGGTATCTAATTTGAAACACTTAAGGGGCCCAACTCTCAGAGGGCAGATGCTCTGTACTTTCTGAAAATTGTTTTGGGGTGGGACACAAAATCATGAATCACTTCTGAAAATCTTGGAATAGTCACACTTTGATGTTCTGTGCATGCATACATTATTTCATAAGGTATGTTGTTAGTTTAAGGTCATGTTCAAAAGCCTTTCTGTTGAATTCCATGTGTTTTGGATCAGGCACTAAGTCCTTAGACCTAGTGGTGAGCTGAAGCTGGTTCCCACTGGTTTGCAAGAACCAGTTGTTAAATTTTAGAAGCTGGTGTAGAACAGGCTGTTAAAGGGGCGGGCGGGTGGGCAAACTCCAGCCCGTGGGACTGTCCTGTCTGGCCCACCTGAGCTCCCAGATAGGGAGGCTCCCCCAGTCCCTCCCCCACATCCCCCCACCTTGCAGAGCTGCAGTGTGCTGGGCCGCCGGTACCAGCACTCTGGGCAGCTCGGCAGCTCCTGCTGCTTTGAGCAGCATGGTAAGGGGGCCGGACCGGGGCTGGGAGGAGGGGTTGGACAAGGGGTAGGGAGCGGTTGAAGGGGGTGGAGGTTCTGGGGGCATGGTCAGGGGAATGGGGGGGTGGAGTAGGCATGGGAGTTCCAGGGGTCTGTCGGGGTGGTGGGGTCGGGGCAGTCGGAATAGGGAGCGGGGCAAGTTGGGTAGGGGGTGGGGTCCTGGGGGGCAGTTAGGGTGCGGGGGGTCTCGGGAGGGGGTGGTCAGGGGATGAGTTGTGGATTCTGAGGGGGGCAGTCGGGGGCAGGATGTGGGTGGGAATTGGATGGGGAACCAGACCCAGTGGGGAACCGGTTGTTAAGATTTTGGCAGCTCATCACTGCTTAGACCTGTTTAAAGATTTATTAAGGACCTCAGATGACTTAAATGCATATGTCACCATAGGGCATGTTAATGGCTGCTTTTAGTACTTCTGTCTTTATTTCCTTAAGAAAAGGGATTAAGGAAATTAAATGTGTTTGGTAATGCAACATTATAGTTGCACAGTCCCTTTTAATAACAGGAAATGTAAAAGCTAAGATGCAGCTGTGTAGATCATTTCCCCCTTCTGCCAATTGCACCTACTACTGAAAAGTGGCATAGCAATGGGGGCCAGTGCACAATGAAGTAGGGCCCTCCACCCCATCTCAGAGAGGCAGGGGCAGCAGCATGAAGGCCCTCCCTGTCCCTCCTAAGAGAGGCAGCAATAGGAGGCTGCCCCAGTGCTTATGCTCCAGCTATTTGTATGGGTCGATGATTGGCCCAGGCTTGCTGTGCTCTTTTCCTGTCACACAATGTTTTGGGATGGTGTTGATAAGCACCCCCATCCCCTCCATGCAGAGAGGCCTTAGCATTAACACCCTGTGCAAATGAATGTGATAGGTCCTTGATACATTAAAAATAGTTTAAATTGGGTTACTTTTAAAAAGAAATAATTAAATTTAGAAATTGTGACAACCTATATTAAGGCCTAAATTACTATAATATACTAAAATCATTTAAAATAAAGAAAACATCAAGAGGTACATTTTTGCATCTAAGTTTTTGAAGAAAGTCCAATTGCTGAACTGGTGGAAGTTACTGTCTAAGAATCTGGAACCAGAATTTGTTTAAATGTGAAACCAGCTTTTGACAGCAGTAGCCTCTTCTGCAGGTGCAGAGAAATATCTTCATTTCAGTGTATTCAGCTAGTTCAGTTCAATGACTAGTTCACTGAAGCTGAGAAAATGATTTGAAGTTAAAGAAGCAAGAAAACTTGTTTTCCTTTTCCAATGTATGAATACAAATAGGTGTGAGGATGAGAACTAGTAGATTTCAAATCTTGAAAGGATGTGGTGATCAGAGACGACTGATTTATAGTGAAAAAGTAACACAAAATAATAGAGATTAGAGGATAGAAAATACTATTTCTTTATTAGAATTTTTAATTAGGGCTTGTCCACTTGTGAAAGTTAGGCTTAGTCTATTTTTCTTCAAGTCAACATAGCTACGTTGGTCAGGGTGTGAAAAAAACATACCCCTGGCTGACAGTTATGCTGACCTAACCTCACTGCAGGTGCAGCTATCTCAACAGAAGAATGCTTCTGTTAATGTAGTTAACTTTGGCCATATCTACGGTACAAATTTGGGTTGATGCAAGTTAAGTTGGCATGCAGCCACCGATGATTGTACATTGTTTGGATGCATGCATACTTGGTTGCCTGCATTGGCACTGAACGTAGCCACCAGGAGCATGTGTGTCCATGTAAAGTGTGGTGCACCCCATGTTGGTATCCTACCACTCTGACAATTGGGAAATTTTTGCAATGTGTTGAGGGATAGAAATGACTTGCCCAGGGATCTCTTGGAGCTAGGGGGTCAAGTTCCCAGGATGCAACTTTCTACATTCCATAATGCCATCCATATTCCATAATTTCTATGTCTTTTTAAAAAGAGTCCCACAACCTGTGTGACACTTTTCAGTGTCTGCCGTCTATAACAGAAGCGCAGAGCCTGCAGAACTCTGTGCTATTTTAATGAACTTTGCAAATACAGGGGACAGAAGTCTCTTGTATATGCAGACCTGCAGGAACTACCACAACAACAGAGGACGTGGCAATTTCTACAAGGACAGTTTGCGGATGAGCATAGCGAAAAATAATTCAAGGCAAAGCAGAATTCTTGGTATTGCCTATATAGGTAGTGTTGCCTTTCCAGTCCTGCTGTACCATCTGCTGCTGTCATGGGTGCTTCCTAGCCGGCCTCGATGAGGTTGGTCGGGGGTGCCTGGACAAAAATGGGAATGACTCCCCAGGTCATTCTCTTCTTTAAGTTTTCCAGGAGCACCCACGGGATGATGATGGTGGATACCAGTCATACTGTACTGTCTGCCGTCTGCAAGGCAAGGCAAGGGGATGCTGCCGTGTAGCGCTGCAGCACCGCATCTGCCAGCAGCATCCAGTAGACATACGTGACATTGAAAAAAGGCAAGAAACGATTTTTTCCCCTTTGCTTTCACGGGTGGGGGTTGCCGACATATACCCTGAACCACCCGCGACAATGTTTTTGACCCTTCAGGCTTTGGGAGCTCAGCCCAGACTTCAAATGGTTTTTGGAGAGTGCGGGAACTAGGGGATAGCTACAGTTATCAGTAGCCCCTCCCTCCGTGAGCGTTCATTTGATTTTTTGGCTTTCTAGTACACTTGTCAGCTCCTTAAATTTCACACAGCACTGTGCTGAGTCCCTGTTGTGGCCTCTGTCCATCATGGCCTTGGAGATTTTTTTCAAATGTTTGAGGATTTCGTCTTTTGGAACGGAGTTCTGATAGAACAGATTCATCTCCTCATACAGAGATCAGATTCAGTATCTCCCGTATGTGCCATGCTGGAGCTCTTTTTTGATTCTGGGACTGCATGGTCACCTGTGGTGATCGGTGCTCCACGCTAGGCAAACAGGAAATAAAATTCAAAAGTTCGTGGGGCTTTTCCTGTCTGCCTGGCCAGTGCATCCAAGTTCAGACTGCTGACCAGAGAAGTCACAATGGTGCACTGTGGGATAGCTCCCGGAAGCCAAAAGCATAGAATTGCGGCCACAGTAACCCAGTTCGAAATGGCAATGCTGATTTCAGCGCTATTCCCCTTGTCGGGGAAGAGTACAGAAATCAATTTTAAGAGCCCTTTATATCTAAGTAAAGGGCTTTGTTTGTATTCAGGGTGGCCAATTGGTCCCACTACCCATGTCATCACAACTACACTGCTGTTTTTAGTGCACTAGCTTGAGCAGAGCTAGTGTGGGGTTGTCTACCTGAGCTGGGTAGATATATTCTGCGTGACTTTTATTAGGTTAACATCCTCCAGTGTAAGAACTAGCTGCAGAGAGGTGCACGTGCAATTATTCAAGTACTAACCTGGCTTCTGAAAGCCTTAACCACCATCCAGCCCATTCAAGCCCACTAACCCTCAGCCCCTGCAAACACTCTGCTGACAACCTTCAGCCAGGCAGCACACCAGCAGGATAAAAAACAGAACAAGGTTCCTGTGCAAAGGGGAAGTAATATAGAAAATGTCTTACCACCTCTAAGATCTTCTTCGAGTTGGGAAGAGGTTATTGGAATGGTATTCCAAAACTGAGGAAAAAAAATGTTTGATCACTGTTGCCATGGAGACTGGAATTGCTACAATAACTACTTGTTCTGTTTCTCAATCCCCCACCCTCTTACATCTGACACCTTCTGGCCCCCTAAGGACAGCACTGTTGTCTATAGAACCCCTAGCAAATGTTTGGGGCAGGAAAAAGTAGATCAAAGATGAAATGTTTGGGGGCCTCTTCTCAGCATCCCAAAAGAGAGATTAGAAGATTGGGGACTGGAGGGAAGTTCTTATGAGGGGAAAGAGAGAGAGAGAGAGAGAATGACAGAGAAATGTCAAGCGACACCATCATGGAAAAGAGAGAGTCATGCAGAAACAGTTGAAGCTGATACAAAACAGACTGTCTTGATAGGAGAACATTTTGGTGCAATTTTTTGGCCCAGCATTACAACTGCTAACCAGCCATGTCCTGCAGTCCACGGAGAACAATGTGTACTGGAACAGCATTAACCCACCACAAAGCTCAAGCCACAGATATTACCCACCCCTCACCAGAGGTCTCCTCCTGCATACCTACTATAACAACCTATGGCTTCTTCCCATGCCATTTTATACCCCAAGACAATCCTGCACATACACATGCTTGTGACCAGTACAGAAAAAATGTGCACTCAGCACTTTTTTGATATGTGGTTGTGACAGTATGATGGGCAACAACAGCTGAGCTAGCATGCTGGTCACCACAACTCTAATCATTTACTCTGGAGCAGACCTCATCAAGAAGTGCTGTGCCTAACTGATGGGCTAAGGAGAACTAAAAGGCTAATTAGGCCAATAGGCAGATGATACAAAAGGCACAGGAAGGAAGTGGGAAAGGAGGAGGCAGAGAGAGAGAGTGAGAGTGTGTGTGTGTGAGTAAGTAAGTGATTGATTGATTGCTCACTCTTTCCTACTTGCCACAGAAGTAGCCTAGGACCATAGGGGTGAGGCTGTATGGAGTATAAGGGTGATGGAAACGAATTTTGTAAATAAACTGCACAGGGTATTTTGCCAACAGAAAGGTCTCTGAGCTGTTTGTTAGCTTGAGGAGAGGCAGGAGTGAGTGTGCCTTGCACTGTGGTACACATCTTTTATCTTTGGTTTGCACCAATGTTTGTTATGGTTTATTACAATAGATAAAACCTTGCACATTTTTTTCACTACATGTTTTATTATCTGTATTCGATATTCCATAAAGGTCATTTCTGACAGAAGCTCACCAGTTTCTGAAAATACCACACTGACATTCCCCAGGGTACAGTCTGGATTGCTAAACAGCTGTGTCCCCTCAATACTCCACCTTGGGGTGCCTTTTACTCTACTTTGCTGTGAAAACCACCACTCCTGGCCAGTTCACACACAGCCTCTAGCATGCAAAATCTCTCTCAGCTGTATTACATGAAAACTGTGGCTAGCAACTCATGAATTATATCCAGGGTGACACCAGCATATTCCCAGTCCCAGACCTTCCCCCAGAAATAAGCATTTTATGCTGCCCAGCAGCCACTGGACAATGAAAGCCCACATAAAGGCCATCATTTCCTCAACAAAAAATGATATGCACCAACTCTGTTATCTGAAGTGGAGGTTCCCAAACACACTGGTTTAGATAAAACAAGTTTAACTACAGAAAGATAGATTTTAAGTTATTACAAGTACTGAGGCATAAAGTCAGAATTACAAAGAAATTAAAAAGATAAAATGCAGGCTAAATGCTTAACTTAACAAGCTAAGTGAACTTAAAAGCAAAAGGTTTCTCTCACTTTAGGCATACAGCAGCCTGTACAGGCTGAAAAGCCTCCCAGCCAGGACCCCTCCCCCAGTTCAGTGGTGCTTCCTTTGTCTTTCAAGTGTCGTTGATGTTGTGAATAGAGATGAGGGTAGAGAGTTAATTTGTGTTGTGTACATCCTTCATTTTTATACCATTCTCCCCTCTTTGAGGATTATCTCCAGCAGGGGTTCAGGCAGCAGCCAGTCTGCATGGGAACCCCCAGTTGTTCTATTGTCAATATGTAAAGTTCTTGCCTACAGCCTTCTTCCTCCCTAAGAATGGCTGTTTAAATAGGTGATTGTCCAGTTGATTATGCTGATACCTGTCTCCCGTGCCAGTGTGTCTTTTGTCTCTGAAAAACTGGTTTGGGCCTGCCTGTAACATGTTCCAACAATGCTATACAGTAGAATATCTTAACTTTACATACAATGTTGATACACATATTTTACCAAGACAATAATATTCAGCAGATTGTTTTCAAATGATACCTCAAAGCATTTGTACAAAATTTATCAGACTTGTAAAAGTGGTGAACATAGTTGAATAGATTGTCAGGAGCACATATCCCATAAACCTAATAAAATGCTCTCTCCATAAATCTTTGCACCAAATGTTAAAAAAGCAAAATAGGCAAAAAACACTTAAGACATTCAATACACTTTATTTCACTAAATCTGCATACACACAACAATAAACAGCCACAATGCATAATATGTTTACATTGCAACATTTCAGTTCCTAGCTTCCAAGTAGGAGCACAGGGGATCCTGTGCCCCAGATGATTTGCTGCAGTTTGCAGAGGAAGCCTCTCGGTTGTTCATAGTGTTCTAAAAGTCTTTGCACTTCTGCCTTTCAGCCATTGGTGAGGCACTCTTCCTGGCTGTCCATAGATGTTGTGCAAAATACAGCAAGTAGTTATCATGCAGGACAGATATTGTTAAGCAGTCCCCAGCCCCTCATGAGATAACACCATCACCTTTTCAGCCTTCCAAATGCCCACGCCACTGTCATTGTGCACCTATTCAGGATGTAGTTGAACAGGCCCTTTCTCCTATCCAAGTGTCCAGTAAAAGCCTTCATAAGCCAGGGTGTTTGGGGTTTTCAGAATGATGGAAAATCACAACACCATTAATATCCATAGTAGTCCTAGGAGTAACTTTTCCAGTTTTCATTAAGGAAAAAGATGTGAGTTTCTAAGGATCCTAGTGTCATGGACCTTTCCAGACCACCCCACATTAATATTGGTGAACCTTTCATGGTGATCAACCAGACCTTGGAGAGGCATCCCTTTCTATTTCTGAACTCTGAAGTCTGGTCGGGGGTGCAGCATTTGGGGCCCACCAGTGGCCGCTATACAACTCTGAAATCCCAGCTGTGGAAATCCAACAATAATCTCCTGTGTGTTTCCAAGCTTTGACCTGTGTCATTAGCATCTTCTTTATAGCAGTGCACACCTTCGTGACAACAGCCCCAACAGTTGATCTACCAAACACCAAACTGATTGGCTACTGACTGATAGTACTGTAATCAGGTGTGGCAAGCTTTAAGATGGCGATAGCACTCTCATGTTGGTGTGATACTGCTGCACCTCTGGGTGAGCTCCATGCAGAACTCTAGTAAAGTGCTCTAGACCTGAAATTCTGCCTCCATTCCTGTTTATTCCAGGACCACACTGCTGTCCTTTCCTACCAGTCAGTGATGGTTTCCCAAGCCCATTGAGTGAAGGTGCTCTAGAAAAATTTATTCACACTTTGCTGCTCAGTTTTTCTCCTCCTTCTCTTGAAATCAGCTCAGCAGCATAATAGCTGTTTTCCAAAGCCTGAGACACCTGAATTTGGTTGCCATTCACATGAAAACTAATAGGATCTCGATGGTATACTGGCACTTCCAAGCTGGAATAAAAGGTACAAGTTGAAAATTCTGAATAAAGCAAGGGAAATTGTCTTGATCCTAGAGCAGGAAGTTTTGTTGGTTATTTATGGCTTATACTGTTTCTTTTCAATATTTTCACTGTGTTCTGAGTGCTTTTCAAGCCCTCATTAAGGATAATCTGTATTGTGAGGATCCCCCAACATGAGACATTTAATGCAGCAGTTCCCAAACTTTATTGATTCACATACCACCTTCTTAAAATAAATTTAATAAAAAGTTTGAAATACCATATGCAAATAGCTCCTTTTTATGCATATTTTAAGCCTTCGTAGGCTCAACATCACTATTTCTGGGCTCCACAATAAATTAAATTCCTAAAGAAATCTAAAATGTTTAATTATAACATCATTTTTAATAATCTCAGATGTTTAGACAGTGAATCCAAAAGGAAAGACAATGAAGCAGCCATTACTACTACTTATGGCTTTTTTGTTACTCAAATTGCAAGAAGCAGTTGAATACATTGCACACAATGTCTGTCCTGATCCATGTAGGTGATTATGACTGAGCTACACCTCACAGCCGATGGATTCTTTAATGTGACTTAAGTCTGAAATTCCTGCTCAGTGTTATCTGGATTGTTGTTCAACATGAGCTGAAGTCATGGCTGGAGCTGGCAGGGGCTTCACCTGGAAACTAAGCAGCCTCACCTCCAGAAATCTCTTGTTCATCGGCAGCTCAATTTGGTCTCCTCCTCCAAGGTAGGGTCCTTGGATGCCTGCAACGCTAGGCAAGCTTCATAAGGGCAGTGGGGCAGAAGATCAAATTGCAGTCAGCCAACTGTTCTGATGTTGAAAAGCCTTGTAACTCTTAGTCCTGTAGACAGGCTCTCTGTTGTCAACTCATGATTTTATTGTATCACAATTTTTGGTGTGTGTTTCTTAAAGATCCTGGAATCAAGAGAGTGCCTGAGAATCTCAGCTTTCATTTAGAAAAATATTTCTAGCCCTCACAGTTGCAGAGAAGAGCTTGTAAACTTCATGCTCGGATCTAGAAACATACCTTGAAATACTGTGATTTTTGGACTATCAAAAGCTTCATGGTGCTCTTGAAAGAATCCAACTTTGTCTCATATCTAGGGATTTATTGGAAGCCCTTCTAAAATGGGTTGTGATTGGATCTCATTCCTAGCTTCCTGCAGGTCCAAGTTTCAATGTTAGGGGCTGTGTAGCTTATGCCTTTCATGTCTACCCTTTTTGGTAGTGCTCATACTTCCCAATCCCTTAAAGCTGTATGTCTCTTGGATCCTTAATGGCAGTTTTTTTCCCAAATGAGGTGATTCTCAGGCCTGCAGCAGAGTTTTCTGGACCTTAAATTATGGGTTTCACTTGAACCAAATCTAGTAAGAGAATTAGTTGCGCACTTTAGATGTGATTGGAATATTCAAATTTCCTGGAGCTCCAAACTTTCACCGGCAGAAAGTGTAAGAGGCATCATATCAGTTTTCTCAAAGAAAATCATTTTTTTTTTCAGCAAAATTGGAATTTTCTCATGGAAAATGGTGGTGTTGCAAAACAGGCGGTTTTCTCAAGAGATGACTTTATCACTGCGTGTAGGTACTTTACATGAATGTGGGGGATTTTCAACCTTGCTGATAAAGGCAAAACCCAGATTTAATGGCTGAAAGTTGAAATTAGAGCAATTCAATCTTGAAATAAGACAGTTTCCTAGCAGTGATAATAATTAAATGTTGGAATAGCTTACTGGGGTCTGTGGTAGCTTTGTCATCTCTTGGTGTCTTTAAAATGAGATTAGATATCAAATTCTGTGGCATGCGTGTGCAGAGGTTCAGGTTGGATGGTTGCAGTGGTTCCTCCTGGCTTTAAAATATGTGAATCAATGGATTCCCCTGTTATCCTCTTCTTTATGGGCCATGATTTTGTATCATTGTAGTTTCTTAATCAAAATGCTGTGTGGTGTCAGGTCAAATAACTTGCAGAAGCCCAAGTATAATACATCAGAACTATTACTTTTATCAATCCAATTTGTAATCTCATCAAAAAGTGTTATCAAATGTATAGATTCATAGTCTAAGGCCAGAAGGGACCATTGTGGTCATCTAGTCTGTTTGTTTAAACCTTGAAGAATAGGAAGTTTTCCTGTTATCAATTTTCTAGAGGAAAGGAAGAACCAGGAACTTTGATTATTTCAAGTTTGAAAGTGTTTTGGGTTTTAACTCTGCCTTGAATATCTTGGTACTTGTGGTTAAAGGCCCATTTGCCCATATATCTGGACTGGGTCCAGGATCTATTACAGTAACATAGCCTTGCACAACAGATCCCTTGGAATGTATCTTAGCAAGTTCAGAGCCAAGTGACTAAGAACCCTCTCCCCAATTATCCAACAGAATCGTTTCAAAAGAAGCCGTTTCCAAGCGTAAATGTTGGCTGAATTTCTGACTTCTACTGGAGAGCTGATGTGATCTCTTTTACTTCCCAGCCCAAGTATAGAAAACAAGAAGCTATTTTTACTCAAGTAATGTTTGAAAGTGACTAATTGGTGTAAGGAGAGAAATCAGCACATCCTAACTACTTATGGGAAACTTTTCATGTCCCATGAGCCATGATGGCAGGGAGTTCACAAGATTTGGAATAAGAAGCCTAATAGACAAGAGACCCAATTAGAAAATCTATAGATAAAGTTAGGCCGTTCTTTTCTGGCTTTCAGCAAATGCATTGCCCTAGTGGTACTAGAAAAAAACTGTATGAGTCAATAACTTTAAAAGGAGACACTAAGATAAAATTATCTTCCCTATATGTTCAGATGTCGAATGCCCAAATTAAATATCTATGAAAAGACCCAATTCTTTTTGAGTGATGGTCCTTATTGTATTGTATTCTGCTGAGGGGTGTGTGCATGTGCCTGGAGCCGGAGCTTTTTAAAGTAGTATTGCTTGGCAGTCCACACATGTGCCCTTGTATTGCCTTGTGTTTACCCCAAGGCAATAAAAGGCGGGTCAGGTCGACCAAATCTCCAGCTCCTTCTCACCTCTGCATGGTCTGAGTTGGAGCTTCTGCTGGCCTCTTGTTCTTAATGACACATTTTCTAAAAATTAAAAAAGTTCTTATTTTCATTCATAGCTAGGAATTAAAGTACAACAAAAAATCCTAACACCTTTTAGAATTAAGGACTGCTTGGCGGTTTTCCCCACCAAATGATCCTTCCTTCCTCCCCCACTCAGCTCCTGGGTCTGGATACTTGATTATGCCAAAGATGCCAGGATTCAAAGACTGTGCTTCCTGTCCTTGCTCATTTTCCATCAGTGACTAAAAACAACATTTTTTGTGTTGTTTGGGGGAAGCCCATATCACCTCCAGGTGTAGTAGCTGCCTCTCCTTCCCTGCCCGTACACAGGAAGACTGAGTTCTCTGCCTCAAGAAGCATCTCTTAGAGGTGGCCGAAGAACACCTCCATACATCATCCTGAGCAATCTGAGAACACTCTCCCTACTGCAGAGCCTCCATCTGGATCTACTGGTACCAGTGCTAAAGACCCCATGTCAAGGCCTACTCATGGGCCACAGAAGCATGTGCATATGCATGGCAGAAAGTCTTCCTCTAAAGAGAAGAAGGATGCTGCACCATCCATGAGTTCAGGCCATGGAGGAGCTGTGAGCTCCAGGATGCACAAGAGTGTTAAGAGGCTACACTGCTTGCTGGATCTGTGTACCCTTCCTGCTTCACAGGATGCTGGTGGAGTTGAATCATCCAGAGACAGGTGCCTTTACCAGTTCTGGTCCCATCAATAGACCAGATACTATTAACTCTGGGGAAACTAAGAAGCACTCCTGGCCCTCATGAACTGTTCACCCTGGAAGGAGCAAGGTCTCCATGTCTTCCAGTGCATCCACCTCTGCAGAGGGCTCCATCTCCTGTTTTACATCTACCGTCTGCTGGACATACCTCTCTAATTCATCCCATTCCAATGGTTCCTTCAACACTGCTATTCACGCGGGACTCCAACTCCTCTGAATCTGAGGACCCAGATTTTCAGCACAGTCTGCTTCTGTTCCAGAAACATGACTGCCAAAGTGTTCTGACAGCTTTGTGGTAGTTTCCTCCTTTGTTGTACCCAAGAAGCTGGTGTCCGGCTCCTGGGGGCACAAGTACAACACAGCAGGGTCAACCAGGTTGGCTATATTGGAGCTCATGGCCCCAAAATTCTCCTTTAGACAGTCTCGTTCAGCTTGGGAGAACTGCCCTGTTTTACTGCTCCACCCTTCATCTGGTAGACATTTGGAAATGGGATTAGATGATGCACCGATCAGCCTGGCTGCAATGGTACCAATGCATCTGGAGATTTCCCTTCATTGTCTTCAGATGCAGTTGTCATTGACACCATTCTTCCTACTAGACAATTGTCATCGGTTTCAGGAACTGCTGCAGACAATAGTCAATGCTCTTGAGATCTCACTGGAAGAGGTGCAGGACAGTCAACACTAGTTTCTAGACATTGTGCATGTATTGACTCCAGCACGGGTGGCCTTTCTTCAACTGGTATGCACCATGTGGCATACCCTGGCCACATGTGCACTGACCCTGAAAGGGGCCAAGAAAAGATACTACATCCCCACCAAAGGGTCAGAATTCTTATTTTCACACCCTCCACCTAACTCCCTGATGATAAAGACTTTGTCAGAGCAGACCAAACAATACTCACGCTCCACCCCAGCAGACAAGGAAAGTAAGAGACTGGAACTCATGGATTGAAAGGACTTCTTCTCGGCTGGACTAGAGTTTTAGATCTCTAACTATTTAGCACTGATGGCCAAGTGGGACTTTCTAAACTATGGCCAGATGAAGGAATTTGCAAATAAGCTATCTCAGCAGGATCATACTTGATTCAAAGCTATTTTACAGAAAGGCAGATTGGACCAGGTCCATCCTTCAGGTTGCAGTTGATTCAACGGACACATCCTTTCATGAATTGGCAACTGGAATTGTTGTGAGGAGGGAATCCTGGTTACACTGCTCAGGTTTTTCTAGAGAGGTGCTAAACAAAACTGAGGACCTTCCCTTCAATAAATCACATCTCTTCAATGAGAGAACCGATGATTCCTTGTACTCACTAAAAGGCTCTAGAGCCACCTTACACTCTTGGGCATATATACACCCGTGCCAAAGAGAAAATGTTATCGGCCACTCCCAGTCCAATGCTATAAAATACACCAGAAGCAGGAAGCCTGCTAAACAACCAGTGGGGCCCCTGGACCATTGAGATAAAAAAGGAGAATTTAAAGATGATAAAGTCATTGCGGTGAAACTAAATGAATTCTTTGCTTGAGTCTTCATGGCTGAGGATGTTAGGGAGATTCTGAAACCTAAGCCATCCTTTGTAGGTGGCAAATCTGAAGAATTATCACAGTTTGAAGTGTCTTTAGAGGAGGTTTTGGAATTAATTGATAAACTTAACAGTAACAAGTCACCAGGACCAGATGGCATTCACCCAAGCGTTCTGAAGGAACTCAAATATGAAATTGCAGAACTATTAACTATGGTTTGTAACCTGTCCTTTAAATCAGCTTTTGTACCACGTGACTGGAAGATAGCTAATGTAACGCCAATATTTAAAAAGGGCTCTAGAGGTGATCCTGGCAATTACAGACCGGTAAGTCTAACATAAGTACCAGAAAAATTATTTGAAACAATAGTAAAGAATAAAATTGTCAGACACATAGAAGAACATAAATTGTTGGGCAAAAGTCAACATGGTTTCTGTAAAGAGATGTCTTACTAATCTATTAGAGTTCTTTGAAGGGGTCAACAAACATATGGGCAAGGGGAATCCAAAGGACAAAGTGTACTTAGATTTCCAGAAAGCCTTAGACAATTTCCCTCACCAAATGCTCCTACGTAAATTAAGTTGTCATGGGATAAGAGGGAAGATCCTTTCATGGTTTGAGAACTGGTTAAAAGACAGAGAACGAAGGGTAGGAATAAATGGTAAATTTTCAGAATGGAGAGGGGTAACTAGTGGTGTTCCCTAAGGGTCAGTCCTAGGACCAGTCCCTATTAAACTTATCATAATGATCTGGAGAAAGGGGGTACAATTGAAATGGCAAAGTTGCAAAACAATACTAACTGTCAAGAAGTTAGAAAACCAAAATAGACTGGAAACTTCAAAAAGATGTCACCAAAACTAAGTAAGCCAACGAAAAATTGGGCAAATAAATTTCATGGAAAATATAGAATTACGCCAGTGAGAAAATAACGGAGCGCGAGAGCAGTACTATCCAGACATGATGGGGCTAAATTAGGCTACACTAATCCAGAAAGAATCTTTGAGATCATCTCTGAAGACAATCCACGCAGTGTGCAGCAGCAGTCAAAAAAAAGAGACAAACAGGGGTTTAGGAAATCGATTTTAAAAAAGGATGAGAATAAGAGCAGAGAGAAGATTTTATTGCCCTTCTATAAATCGTGAATTGTACGTTCATTTCTAAATGACTGACATACAGATTCTTTCGGTGGTCTCCTCATCTCCACAAAAGACCTATAACCTGCAGTGATTTAGAAAAGGTTCAGTAGAAAGAGACAACTTAAATATTATAGGGGTTTTGGAATGGATCCCATATGTAGAGGAGAGAGATAAATGCCAATCTATGTTTCGACTTTTCACTTGGTAAAAAGGGCAGACTAAGGGCGCGGATACTTATGAGGGAACACAACAATGCGATGCAGTGTGTGGAGAAATGCGAATAAGAAAAGTTATTTACAATGTTCCCAGTAATAGTATTAAAACAGGGGCCGACACCAATGAAATCACTGTAATATCGCAGCGAGGTTAAAACAAGATAAAGGAAGTTTTTCTTCACACATGCGCAGGCAGTCAACCTGTGGAACTCCTTACCTGAGGAGGTTGTGAGGGCGAGGCCTATAACAGGGTTTAAAAGAAAACTAGATATATTCATGGAGGTTATGTCCATTAATGGCTATTAGCCAGGATGGGTAAGGAATGGTGTCCCTAGTCTCTGTTTGTCAGAGGGTGGAGCTGGATGGCAGGAGAGAGATCACTTGATCATTACCTGTTATGTTAACTCCTTCTGGGGCACCTGGCATTGGCCACTGTCAGCAGGCAGGATACTGGGCCTGATGGACCTTTGGTCTGACTCAGTATGGCCATTCTTATGTTCTTATGCTCAGAGATGCCTTTCCTCCCATCCTCGCTGACCATGACAGTCATAATGGATGCATCACTCTCAGGCTGGGACGCTCACATTGGAGATCACGTGACAGAAGTCAGCTGGACCATGAGAGGCTAGGATGTACATAAACATATTCAAACTTCAGGCAGTAGGCAAAGCATGTCACATATTCTTACCAGCTATCTGCTATTGCCATGTCCTTGTCATGTCAGACAAAACCTCAGCAGCATACTATATCACACATGATATCTTTTTGTCAGCAGCCTACCTGCCTGGCACCCAGAATTAGCATGGCAGTCCTCCATTCTCCAATTTCGCCATCTTCCTCACTCCTCCTCCTATCTAGGTACTGCTTGTGAATTGCTCTCAATAGAGACCATCACTGGAAGAAGAAGAGGAGGTTACTTGCCTATAAGTGGATGTTCTTTGACGTGTGTGTTCCCTATCTGTATTCCAATCCCACTCTCCTTCCCCTCTGCTGTGGCTCGGTAGGTCTGTGGTGGAGAAGGAACTGGAGACTCCATCGGTCCATTCCACCCTTTATTGCCTTGGGAAAAACCACAAGGCAATACAAGGGTTCATGCGGAGACTGCTGAGCAATACTACTTTGAAAAGCTCCGGCTCTGGCTGCATGGCGCATGTGTAGAGCCGTCAGTGGAATACAGATAGAGACCATGCATCTTGAAGAACCTCCAGTTACAGATAAGTAACGTACTCATTACAAGTTTTTCGTTTGCACTTTGTATCGGTATAAAACTCCTAATGCTTAAGGAAAAATCTCTGGGATCTGCTCTTAAAATGGATTCATCAGTCACGAAAAGCTTTGAAATAGACTGGAATCTGTCAGTAAAAGGTTAAAGAAGTCCTAATACAGTTTTTCATTATGATGCTAGCTTGGTTGCCATGTCAGTGCATTCAGTGCATTGAGATAGGGTGACCGCATCTGCATGCAGTATTCAAGATGTGGGCATACCATGGATTTATATAGAGGCAATATGATATTTTCGGTCTTACTGTCTATCCCTTTCATAATGATTCCCAACATTCTGTTCACTTTTTTGACTGCTGCTGCATATTGAGTGGATGTTTTCAGAGAAGTATCCACAATGACTCCAAGACCTCTTTCTTGAGTAACAGCTAATTCAGACCCCATCATTTTATATGTGTAGTTGGGATTACGTTTTCCAATTACTTTAATTTATCATTATCATCAACAATTGAAATTTATACCATTTTGTTGCTCGTCCCAGTTTGTAGAATCTTTTCCTTTGATTGCTCATCTTCTATTTTTTGGGTTAACTATCTTGAAGTAGTTTTGTATTGGTGCAATTTTTGCCACCTCACTTTACTCTTTTGTGTCCAAGATATATAATGATATGTTGAATAGTACTGTTCCAGTACGACCTCTGCGGGGACACCACATTTACCCTCTCCCATTCTGAAATGATGATTTTATCATATCCTTTGTTTTCCCATTTGTAACCAGTTTAGATCATGAGAAGACTTTTCTTATCCTGCAGCTTACTTTGCTTAAGAGCCTTGGTGAAAGACCTTGTCAAAGGGTTGGAAAATCTAAGTACAATAATCCACTGGGTTCCCCTTTCCAACATACTGTGTGACACCCCTCCAAATATCTAGTGATGGTGAGGATCGATCGTTTTACAAAAACCATGTTGACTCTTCCTAACAATAGGTATCTATGTGTCTGACAGTTGTTCTGTACTATAGTTTCAACCAATATGACCAGTGCTGATGCCAGCTTAATGGCCCTTAATTGTGGGATCACCTGTAGATTCCTTTTTAAAAAAAGATGATTCATATGAGCTTACTCCAGTCATTTGATTGGTACAGAAACTAATATACAACACAGTTAGTTCTGCATTTCACATTTGAGTTCTTCAGAACTCCTGGGTGAATAATCTGGTTCTGGGTATTTATTACTGTTTAATTTATCAGTTTGTTCCAAAACTCCTCTAATGACTCCTCAATTGGACAGTTCACTCAGATTTGTCACCTAAAAATAATGGATCAGTTTGGGAATCTCCCTCACATTCTCAGCCATGAAGACCGATGCAGAGTCCATTTAGTTCCTCAGCGAAAGGTTCCGTATCGTCTGATAGAGTGCTATTTAGCATTCGATCTTCAGTTGGCCACACTGGTTGTTTAGCACGGCCTGGAGCTCCCCCCCCTACACACCCTGTGTGCCCACAGCTCTGGGCTCCCCCCTTTCCTCCCACCAGTGCCCCCCATCCACACACCCCCTGCCACCCCAGCCCTGGGCTTCTCCCCACCCCCCACACCTGCACCCTCCTTCCTCCCCAGCCCTGGGTCACTGGTAACTTGCTCCCAGTGATTAATGTCATTGTGAAATTGTAAAATGTATGTATTAACACATTGTAAGGAATTATGGATGCTCATTGATATTAGGCTGTATAGTCTGGCCAGGCAGGAGGGAAAGTCACAGCATGACATAATGGGAAAAAAATATTTTAACTGCCTATATTACTTACGATCATAGGCAGGTCTATCTCACCCCTGTCCCCTAGGGGTCTGTATGTGTGAGAACTGATTCTCATCAGCAACTGTCTCCTCCCGCAAGGAAGAATGTGTTTTATCCCCTAGCATCTGTCTGTCTCATATGTAAATTAAGAATGGTGAGACCAGAAACAATGGACACTCCATTTACATAGAAATGAGCAGGAGGATGAGTAGCTCAGAGGAAGGGAAAGGCACCATAAGTGAACGAATTCATTGAACTTTGGAAGATGAAAGCAAGGACGAAGCCATCTTTGGCATCCATCACTAGATAGACACAAGGGAACAGGGCCTTTGCAAGCTGAGAAAGAGGAGTCGTCAACCATGGTGGGGGGTGATGTATCAGCTATTAACTGAATGTAGGTGAGAAATCTGCTTAGGCAAAGATCTTTCACCTAAGAAGATTAGGGAACACATCACTTCATACTTTTGTGGAAGGTCCTGACTGAGGGAAAGTCAGCAATGTTTGGGAAGAAGAATGACTGAGAGGAAAGTATCTTAAACAAAACTTGCTAAATTAAAATTTAGACTTTTAGAAGCATAGTTTGTTTTGTTTTACTTGTTACTCTATCCTCATTCCTTATACTTGAACTCACTTAATCTTATATATATTTTGTTAATGTATTTCATTTTTACCATAAACCAACTCAATGCTGTGTTTGAAGGGAAGGGTACATTTACCCCCAGTTAAATTAATAAGTGTGATGTGTTTTTGTGTCTTTAGAGGAACAAACAGATCATTCAGTTTTTCTGAATTGTCCAGGAGAGTGCTGGACATATCAGAGCACATAGTTTTGGGAAAAATTGGGACCGGTAGTGTGTTGGTGTGCAGTCTGTATCTCTACCTTCACCTTTTTTTACAAAACTATAAAGGATTCTGTACAAAATATGCCTTGTGAGGTATCATGTAAAAACTCAATAATGATGAGTACATTATGTCCTGGTAAAATATATGTGGGAACATTGTATATAAAGTAATACAATTCTACTGTATGATATGGCTTAGAAATGCTCCACTTTAGAAAAGCAGACACAAATCAGTTCCTCAGAGACAAAAGGCAAACTGACGCCTTAGCTAGGTGTCAGCAAAATCCAATGGACTATCACCTGGTTGAGTGGCCATTCTTTGGCAGGAAAAAGGGTATGAGCAAGAAATTTCCAGACTGGCAAAGAAACATCTGGAAGTTCCCATCCCACTGACTCTCTGTCTCCTGAACCCCAGATGGAAATGCTTCTCAAAGAGGAGGAAAATATATTAACATGGGGAACAGAAACCCCAAATGATCTCTCCCTTCATCTCCACTCATGGCATCGACAACACTGGAAGGACAAATTAAGCATCACTGGACTGGAGAGGAATCCTGGCTGAAAGATCCAGCCAGCAAGATGGCTAGAACCTGAGGTGAGAGAGACCCTTTTGTTTTAAAGTCACTTAGCTTCTTAAGTTAGGTATTAGTTTGATTTCTACTTTTTATTTCTTTGTAACCAATTCTGACTTTTATGCTTAAACTCTGTTTTTGTGTAGTTAAAACAATAAAACAAGTTTATTTTCTATACCAGTGTGTGTTTGTATTGAAGTGTTTGAGAAATTTCATTTGAGATAACAGGATTTGTGCATATCACTTTTTATTAATGAAAGACAGATTTAATATGGGCTTGTATTGTCCAGGAGGGGCTGGGCAGTACAAGACACACATTACTGGGGGAGAGCCTGGGACAGGGAGTTTGCTGTTGTCACCCTGCTGGTGTAATTCATGAGAAGCTGGCTATAGCACTGATACAGTACAGCTGTGAGCGGGCCAGGAGTGGTCGCTCTCACAGTAAAGCAGTGTAAGAGGCACCTCAGTTTGGAGAATGGAGGGAACACAACTGTCCATATTGTATTCTGGCTAATGTCACAATTGGGTCACCTTACTGGTTGTAATCATGACTGGTGGAAGCCAGAGTGGGGCTGTGGGACAGTAAATAGGCTGCTGGGATCAGAGCTGCTGAACCAGGTCTGTCTAGAGCGCACACACAGGGTATGACCTGCATGCTATAGCTGGTTGTGAGTGGCTCAGATTGGGAGCTACAACAGCAAAGCATTGTGAGACTTCCAAGGTTACTGGGCAGGCAATGACATGACGTCTTGCTGCTCCTGATTGCAGTGCAAAATGTCAAAAAATCCTTAATATATTTTGTAATTTTTTCATAGGCTTATTATTTATGCCTCCAACTATATTTGCATAAAATCTCCTGAATTTTTTACTAATCTCTCTGGTCTTAAATTTTACTTCTTACTCTGTTCTTTTTAGAATCATAGAATATCAGGGTGGGAAGGGACTTTAGGAGGTCATCTAGTCCAACTCCTTGCTCAAAGCAGAATCAGTCCTGAGGCAGATTTTTGCCCCAGATCTCTAAATGGCCCCCTCAAAGATTGAACTCACAATCCTGGGTTTAGCAGGCCAATGTTCAAACCACTGAGCTATCTGTTCCCCCCCTTCATTAAATAAATAAAGATATACCTATCTCATAAAACTGGAAGGAGCCCTGAAAGGTCATTGAGTCCAGCCCCCTGCCTTCACTAGCAGGACCCAGTACTGATTTTGCCTCAGATCCCTAAGTGGCCCCCTCAAGGATTGAACTCACAACCCTGGGTTTAGGAGGCTAATGCTCCCTCCTACCTGCATACGTGTGACTCTTTTCCTTTGCTTCTCTTTTTCTTAGTCTGGAAAGAAGCTTATTAACATAATTCATTTCTTCATGGTATCTGTGTTTCAGCAAGCTGAGTGAGGGCCTGTTAGTTTTTTTTTCTATAAGTATGGCATTTAATTGCTTGCTGAAGGAGAGGCATTTAAGTACCCAGTTCTTTTTTTCAAGGCTTGAAGTTTTCAATCTCCTATGTTAATTTTGCTTTGTGTACTTCCCTTTCTTTTCCTCTTTGAGATGTTAGGCTAACTAGTTTGCTTCATTTTACTTTATATTAGGGCTTTTGATTAATCACAGTTAACTCACGCGAATAACTCAAAAAAATTAATTGCGATAAAAAAGTAATCACAATTAATTGCAGTTTTAATCACACTGTTAAACAATAGAATATCAACTGAAATGTATTAAATAGGTTGGATGTTTTTCTACATTTTCCTATATATTGTATTCTATGTTGTAATTGAAATCAAAGTGTATAATACTTTTGATTACAAATATTTGCACTGTTCAGTTCACCTCATACAAGTACTATAGTGCAATCTCTTTGTTGTGAAAGTGCAACTTACAAATGTAGATTTTGTTGTTACATAACTGCACTCAAAAATAAAACAATGTAAAACTTCAGAGCCCACAAGTCCACTCCAGTCCTACCTCTTGTTCAGCCAATCACTAAGATGAACCAGTTTGTTTACATTTACAGGCAATAATTCTGCCCTCTTCTTATTTACATGTCACCAGAAAGTGAAACAGGCATTTGCATGGCACTTTTGTAGCCGGCATTGCAAAGTATTTAAGTGTCAGATATGCTAAACATTTCGTATGTCCTTCATGCTTCAGCACCTTCCAGAGGACATGCTTCATGCTGATGACACTTGTTAAAAAAAAAAAAAAAGTACATTCATTAATTTGTGACTGAACTCCTTGTTGGAAGAATTGTATGTCCCTGTTCTGCTTTACCCACATTCTGCCATAATTTTCATGTTATAGCATTCTCGGATGAAGTGTTAATTAAGAACAATTTCAATGCAATTTCAAAAATGCAAAAGAAGGTACCAATGTGAGATTTCTAAAGATAGCTACAGCACTCGACCAAGGTTTAAGAATCTGAAATGCCTTCCAAATCTGAGAGGGGACAAGTATGGGGCATTGCTTCAGAAATTTTAAGAGCAAAACTCCTATGCAGAAACTACAGAACCCAAACCACCAAAAAAGAAAATGAACTTCTGCTGGTGGCATCTGATCAGATAATGAAAATGAACATGTTGTTGGTCCACATTGCTGGATTGTATCGAGTAATCTGTCATCAGCATGGATGCATGTCCCCTGGAACGGTGGTTGAAGCATGAAGGGACAAATGAATCTTTAGCACATCTAGCATGTAAACATCTTGCAACACCAGCTACAACAGTGCCATGAGAATGCCTGTTCTCACTTTCAGCTGACATTGTAAACAAGAAGCAGGCAGCATTACCTCCTGGAAATGTAAACAAACTTATTGGTCTGAGCGATTGGCTGAACAAGAAATAGGACTCAGTGGACTTGCAGGCTCTAAAATTTTACATTGTTTTATTTTTGAATGCATTTTTTGTACATAATTCTACATCTGTAAGTTCAATTTTCATGATAAAGAGATTGCACTATTACTTAGGTGAAAGATCTTTGCCTAAGCATTGGAGGGGTTGGTAGAAAAAGATATAATCACTTTTTAAAAGGGATGCTTGATCCTTCCAGGTGTCATGAAATCCAGATTTATAAAATTTGTCTTTGACTTTTGGTTATCAGAGACCTGGGTTCTGAATCTGCAGTGACCTTGCATAAGCTGTTTGCTAACTTGTTTAAAAAATTGGTGCAGCATGTTCAGTAACTCTTTCCCAGATTTAAGTTGATGGCCTTAGCTGACAATAAGGGTCATAAATTGCATGGGAATTTAAACAGCCCTTAGAAGATGAGAGATTTGGATTTCTGGGCACTTTTCAGGAAAAGTTAGGACACTTTCCTCTAGGTACAGGGTATATGGTGAATATGTTCTCTCTCTGCATGGCAGCACCATGGCAGATTTGTATTCAGGTTAACATTTCATAGGTTCAGCTTAATGTATCTGCTTGATAAGTTTATGGAGGGGACGGTATGGTCGGATAGCCTAATTTTGGCAATTAATTGATCTTTGACTATTAGCTGTAAATATGCCCAGTGGCCTGTGGTGGGATGTCAGATGGGGTAGGATCTGAGTTGCTACAGAGAATTCTTTCCTGGGTGTCTGGCTGGTGAGTCTCACCCACATGCTCAGGGTTTAGCTGATTGCCATATTTGAGGTCGGAAAGGAATTTTCCTCCAGGGCAGATTGGCAGAGGCCCTGGGGTTTTTTCACCTTCCTCTGCAGCATGGGGCTTGGGTCACTTGCTGGAGGATTCTCTGCACCTTGAAGTCTTTAAACCACCATTTGAGGACTTCAGTTGCTCAGACATAGGTTAGGAGTTTGATACAGGAATGGGTGGGTGAGATTCTGTGGCCTGCATTGTACAGGAGGTCAGACTAGATGATCATAATGGTTCCTTCTGACCTTAAAGTCTATGATTCTATGTACATATTGTCCAATATAGATAAAAATTTATAAAACTGAACGTTTCTCATTGAACTGTCAGTCTTGAAAGAAATAGTTTAATGTTAAGCACAACCATCATTCTTGAAACAAATTTCTGTCCTGGAGTAGTGGGGATGTAATTTTGTGTTTGCTAGTCAGATATACAGTGACTGAAAACTGTATTTAGTGGGGAAGAGAGAGAGCTGTATTACAGTGTTTCAGTTTTATTGCTCAGTTCTAAGTTGTGCAGACATAATCTTATTTTTTTTAGTTAGCACTTGTAGATCATTAATTATCTTTATAGTTTTTTTATTTATTTTTAAGGAAAGTTTTTCATTTTCCCTTAAGTGGTGGTGAAATTAATGTAAGTGAGCTCTGGATAAATCATAACAGGAGGTCTGGACTATGTCTAAGGATACAATTTTGTCATGAAGGTTACAGATTCTGTGTCTTTAAGGGACCCCCATGACTTCTTTGGCTTCAGCTCTCACCAGAGCTGCGGTCAACAGCCAGGGTTGGGTCAGTGGGCTGGGACACCATCCAGGGCTAGACCAACTCCTGGAGGCTGGGCTGGTGCAGGAGCTGGCACCCTTGAGTGTTAGTTCCTCCTTCCCCCTGGTATTTTTAGGAAAAGACAGGGACAGTAAAAGTCAGGCTTCTGTGATTTTTGTTTATTGTCCATGACTTTTACTAAAAATACCGGTGACAAAATCTTAACCTTAACTATATCTAACCCTACTGAAGGATGCCCTGCTCCTCCCTAGACATCCTTCCCAAAGAGTGCATTATTATATACAATGATTACTTCACTCATAGGTGGATGGCTATGCCATTAGTTTCAGTGGGATTTTTCAGTGATAAGAAGCTTTGAAAATCAAGCTATTTTTATTTAGCTCCCTAAATATGGATTTAGGGGCCTAAATTTAGGCACCCAGCTTTGAAAATGCTGGCCTTAATCTCAAAATGAATTTTGGATACAATGATGAAGTTAGTTTTATTAAAATATTTAAAATATTTAATAAAATATTTTATTAAAATATTTAAAATTTTGATCTCACAAATGTTTGGGAGCAAACAACTAAAAAAGGTTGTGAATATAGTGAATCAAAATTGTTTTAAACTGAATATTTGTGAACATCTCCCACTATTTACCAACCAAAAATTCTGTGCTAAACATCTTCCACTATTTGCCAACCCTAAAATTTTTGTAGAATTACTTTTTTCTTTTTCTGTCTTGAGTGTCGGAACTCAATAAGTACTGTATTTCTGAAATCCTGTTGCTGAGAATGACTTCTGGACAGCAGAACTATTATCTTTCGATATTCATTCACACTCATGGTGTCCATCTACTTACATAGTAAATGGAACAATTATAGTTAGTTTTAATCCTGGTGAAAGCTTCTAGTGAACTTTCAGACTGTGCAAATAGTTAATTCAGTCTGCCTGAGTATCCTTTTTGGGTAAAATCTGTGTGTGAAATAAGCACCAGTGTGGATTTCCATTTCTTGAGATAGAGGTATCTTTTGTCTTCATTAGTGAAGGGTTGATGCCTTGCACTGATTTTGAAGTAAAATGCATTTGTAGCTCCCTTCTAATGATTTCAGAACTGACATCAGAGTGTTTAATCCAGTGATACCCAGATGTCAGTGGTTCAGGAGCCAAGTTAGAGATCAACATTACTGAAAAGAGCCACAGAAGTGTGAATTCATCGTTTCATTTGCTACAGTAATATATATTCATATTTAAACAGTTTATGTAAATATAAATTATTCTCATAGCACCATAGCTGACCAAGTATTATTATTGTCTCAACTAAAATTGGGTAATAACATAGTAAAAGAATCCTGATTGGTTAATAACTTAGATCAGGTAATAATTAAATCACACAGTGTTTGAATATCATGTGCTGCAAAGGGTTACAAGAGACACATTATAGAGCCATTTGCAGCTCTCAAGCCTCAGTTTGAGTATCGCTGATTTGGCTTCTGCCATGTGTGACGTTATTGATATAATCTGGGACCATATAGAGGAACATGGTTGCAACAAGGTCCTGTAGTGGCACCAAATCTTATGTAAAAAGGGGTCATATAAGGTGTCTTAAGACCAGGTTATGGGTTGCTGGTTATAATTATGGTGTCTATATGTATGTATCATTTTGTAGTTGAAGTTATGAGTATTGGCTCTGTACTGTCTGTATTTCAAACTTATGCTATGCTTCCGGGAGACATCCCAAACAAGTTGGTGTTAGCTCTGCCTAGCCTGCTTGATGGCCCATTAAGGACCATCAGCTATACAATTGACCCATTGAGAGAAGGCAGATATGCCTTGTAACTCAGCAATGTATGCAGGTACTTGCCTATTTGACTCCAGACTCCATTTTGCTGTAATTTTCCACAGTCAGAACAAATAAGTGTTCTTACACCTGGGAAAAGCCTATAAAAGGCTTATGTCTCATCTCCATCTGGTCTTCAATCCTGCTTCTTACCTCTGGAGGGACTCTGCTATGAACTGAAGCTCTGAACAAAGGACAGAATGACTCATCCTAGCGGGGGATGTACTCCAGAAACTTGATTTAAACCTGCAATTTACTCTATCACTGCTATAAGCCTGAACTAAGACCTTTGCCATTACTGCATATAATTGATTCCATTTAACCAATTCTAGCTCTCATCTATATGCTTTTCCTTTTATGAATAAACCTTTAGATTCTAAAGGATTGGCAACAGCATGATTTGTGGGTAAGATCTGATTTGTATATATTGACTTGAGTCTGGGGCTTGATTCTTTGGATCGAGAGAACCTTTTTTCTTTTATTGGGGAATTGGTTTTCATAGCCATTCATCCCCAGGATGAGTGGCACTGGTGGTGATACTGGAAAGTCTAAGGAAATTGCTTGTGTGACTTGTGGTTAGCCAGTGAGGTGAGACCGAAGTCCTCTTTATCTGGCTGGTTTGATTTGCCTTAGAGGTGGAAAACCCCAGCCTTGGGCTGTAACTGCTCTATTTTAAGCGACTTGCCCTGAATTGGCACTCTCAGTTGAGTCCCATCAGAACCGCATCGTCACACCCTGTATGAAGACAGAGCTTTAGCTTATGTACACTTGCAGGTGACTGTGGTGAATCCTGAAAAGAGTGAGTATGTTTAATTTGTAAGATGGGGAGAAATGCTTACCTGTAGTTTGAAGGGTCTTGTACCAGGAACTCTTGCTGTTTTTGGATGTTTTGTGGGTGAATTCACTACTCTTAAGTATAGACATCCTTGCACATTTGGCAAACATAGTTTTAAGGGAGTCCTTTCCCCCTGTTTTTTGCTCAGTCTTCAGGCAGGCCAGCTGCCTTAGGAGAGGAGTCACAGTTTCTGCTACTTTCCATTGTGCAGCTCTTAAAAATCTGTCCTGCTAGTCCCGGCTGATATATGCTCTCCTCCACTCCTCAGTAGGTATTACCATGACATAAGGGATTGGAGAGGGAGTTGTCATAGATGCTGCTGTTGTACATAACTTGTCTCTTGGAATAAGGGCATGTATCTAGTCTGTGACATAGGATCTGTTTTTACTTTTGTGTTACTTCTGAGAAGATAGAGAGGCATATGTTTTAAACCGTTAAACTGCTCAGAAGGAAACTTTTATAACTAATCAGACAAGCTTTTTAACTGATGCAAACAAGCCCAGATTGATTGTTTTGTACCTCAGATAAAAGAACTAACTCAGGTAGATATTATCTGTCTTACAATCAGGTTCTACTGTACCAATGTGGAAGTGTGGTTCATGACCACTACTACTCCAATGTCCTTCTCATAGATGTTTATGTAGTGTCTTTTAAATCTATTTCAATTAGCAAGTTACATTTTTATTTTTGTTTTACCCTATGGAATCTGTGTCTGGGCTTGCAGGTATTCTCATCAGTTATCTTAGATTTCAGCCTAAAATACAGATGTATTGTACATTATTCTAAATTTTCCATTTAAAAAAGCCTCTCTGTCAAATAAATTTATTATCAATGAAGCTGTTATAACAGGAGTGGGCCTGAGGCCCGTGGGCCACAGCTGGCCCATGAGCCATTTTAATCTGGCGCTCGAGCTCCCACTGGGGAGCAGGGTCTGGGGCTTGCCCTGCTCTCTCGGTTCAGCTGGGGAGCAGGTCGGGGGCCTCTTCATGCAGCTCCCAGAAACAGCGGCATGTCCCGCCCCCCGGCTCCTATGTATAGGGGCTGCCAGGGGACTCTGCATGCTGCCCCCTCCCCAAGTACTGCCTCCGCAGCTCCTTTTGGCTGGGAACCATTGCCAATGGGAGATGCAGGGGCGGTGCCTGTGGATGGGGCAGCGTGCAGCAGAGCCACCTGGCAGTGGCTCCACATAGGTGCTGGAGGAGGACATGCCGCTACTTTCGGAAACTGCTTGAGGTAAGCGCCACCCAGAGCCTGCACCCCTGAGCCACCCCCGTGCCCCAACCCCCAGTCCCAAGCACCTTCCTGCACCCATAAACCCTGATCCTCAGTCCCACCCCAGAGCCTGCACCCCTAGCCGAAGTCCTCACCCCCGCATCCGCCCCACCCCAGCCCGGAACCCCCTCCCACACCCTGAACTCCTCATTTCTGGCCCTACCCTGGAGCACACATATCCAGCCAGAGCCCTCACCCCCTCTCCAACCCCAATTTTGTGAGCATTCATGGCCCGCCATACAATTTCTATACCCAGATATGGCCCTTACGTGAAAAAGTTTGCCCATCCCGTGTTATAGTGTATATGGGGTTAATGATTATTTATGGTTGAAGAAAGATTCAAATATTAAATCCAGCTCTAAGATTTGACCATAGGAAGTCACCTTTTCAAAGTAATAGCATGCATTAAACAGCAACTCAAGAGGCTGTCTTAAATTGCTTAAAGTTGTTGCGTATTTGTTTAATACATACAAATGACTTCATATAGAAATTTAAAACCAGAATAGTGCTTGCAGTTAAAGAAAACTGTTTACAAACAAGAGATTTAACCAAATATCAATTTGAACTGTAATTACTCTTTAACATGAAATATATTTGTGATTATATATTTCACCCCAAAAAATTAGCTTATGCATAATGAAATAACTATTGGATTACATTAATATCATTCATTGCTCATATACACAAAGATTATATGATGATGTTGCTTGTGATAGCAGGGAACTGTCCTGTCCAGAGGGTCCTGTCCAGTCTTATGTTCTTATTTTCTTAATGGAAATATTTTCTAAAATAAGATTTCTGTTAGTAGAAGTTATAAGTATAGTTGGCTGCAGGCACAGTTTAAATCTTCCTATTCAAACATTACACTCAGTGATAAGGGCAGGGCCTATGTTTCTAATGTCAAATGTCTTTACCATTGATAAAGATCATGTAGCTTAATTCTGTTGGAGTGTACTGCTACTAGAGTGCAGCTTGGCTTTGTGTCATATGCATACTTTAAACTGCTTGAAGCCTTGATGACTTGCCTTAGGATTAATCCACTACTACTGAGAGATAGGATTTGAGGTCTTGCACAAAACAGAGAGGGGACAACAGTCAGCTTCCTGCTGTTTCATTTCTTGATACCTGAAGAGTTAACAGATTTTATTTTATTTTATTTTATTTTATCATGAATGAACAGGATTATGAGGAAGGTGGGCCACGCTTGGGTGAGTCTTTTTTAGTTTATTTTTAAAAATAGAAGTGTTTTAATATTTGACAGTTGATACTCTTTTAGTTGGGAATCCAACTGAGGGTACTTTAAAAGATTAAGAGTTTTTACAGACTATTTTCATTAAAAGTATACTGTACTTGGTTTTAATATCAATTTGTTTCTTAAAGTACTAAATTTTTTAATTTTAATTACTATGTTGACAAGATGGTTGAGCGGTGCAGTATCAGAATCCTCCATTATGTAAAAGGCTTAGAGAGAGGCAGTTTAAGTATTCCTAATTCTGCTTTTCAGTATAATTTAAGTAAACAGTGCTAGTCACTGATAAAAACAGTGCAAGATACAATTTAATGTATTTTTATATATAATATAAGCATTAGATTATATAGAAATGTCTTTGTAAAGTAATTTAACTTTTAAGTTGAATAACTTGCATTGGATTGGAGAAACCTGTCAACTCTAGTGTTCATAAATAAACATAGATAAAATAGATATACCAACATATAACTATACATTTTATGAAGAAAAGGTTTTTAGTGGGTTTTCTGTTTTGTTTTTGGTTTACATTTTGAAATTTAAACCTGGTAATTGCCATTTTGAATTTTGGCTTGTTGTACGAATTAATTCAATATATAATTAAATGCAAAAAATAGTTTCGGTTAGGACACAAACTTAACTTTGAATTTCATTGCTGGGCTAAGCCTGCATATAATTTGCTCTATTGTGCCTGGACATTCAAAGTATCAGGCATCTAACATCATAAAAATGTCTTTGGGATCTGAAATATCTAGTCACGATGAAATGAAATAGGAGTAGTTTCTGTCACAACTTTAAAATTCCTTTTGTCAGTTTATATTTCAAACTCCAATTAGTTTTTAAACGTTTCTTTATTTTTACAGTGTTTAAACAACAATAAAAATACGGGGGAGAGGGTGTGGAGGGGAGAGGAAACACCATCTTGTACATCTGATTACAGTTTCCTGTAAATGTGGTTTGGGTTTTAAAAGCTGATAATGCAGGACCAGGATTTATTCTGTTTGTAGCCAGGACTGCTAAAAAGGCAAAGCCTTGCAACATTAAAAAGAAAGTTATTACATTTACAAGAAAGTCCATTTTTAATTTAGAATTTGGAATGATGTAGGGGTCTGAATATTGGGAGGAAGGGAGTAACCAAACCTGTATATTAATCCAGCATTAAGGCTGCATCATTCTATTTTTAATTATTTTTTTAAAAGAAGGACATAGATAAGTTTGATGAGTTACAATAAATTCTTACTAAAAACTTACTTAAAGCAATCCTGTATTTACAAAAATAGTGTTTCTGAATAAGCAATATATATATTAACAAAATGTTACATAAAATAAGGATTTTCACTAGACATAAAAATGTACTGCAAAAGACTGTAGTGAAGAACCTATGCTAACCATTTTGAGGGGCAAAACAGAGACATGTTTAAAACACAAAACAACAACAAAATAAACAGCAGGGCAGTTAAAACCTTAGGCTGTTCATGCAGCTATACTCTCAGCTGAATGCTCTGAAATTCCAAATCTGATTTGTGCTGATGAGCTTATACCTTACATCCAAATGATGTTTAGCAGCACTATAAAAATGAAATAGAAATTTTGTCTTATTATTAATTAAGGTAGCACCAAATGCCCCAAATAGAATTAAGTCCTTGTCATTGTGGGGCTGTAGAAATACATACAATCTCTGCCTAGAAGGGCTTACAATTTAAAAGCACAAACAGGGGGAGGATAATGGGTAGGATAAAATATATAAGCAAATAAATTTGGTGAAGAACTGGCACAGCTTTGTAAAAGTGTAGGTTTTTGTTTTTGTAGACTGTCATGGGCTCTGAGGGAGGTCATGCCTCCTCACAGTTTGGTCTGCTAGATGATTCACCAAATGAAGAAAAAAGGGGGGAATTAGCAGTTCTTACTAGGCCCTGGCCTTCAAGTGGGGTGGGGCCATAAACAGTCTGGGTTCTGACCTGCAACCAGGCCAAGCGGTTGCATTTTATTCATCCAGTCTTTAAGCAGGGCAGGGCAGCAACAGACAAGGTTCTGGCCTGCAGTCAGAGCTGTAGCACCAGCCCAATCTATGGGGCTCAGACAAGGATGTCCAAGGAGTGTAGGCCTCCTTGCCTAAGGAGGGGGAGTACTGCCACCCCAGGGGTGGAGTGGCGGGGGGAGATGTGGGCCCACCTAACTCCACCGCATCCCAGTCCAGGATCCTAACAGTGGTGGAATGGTCCACCACTGGGTCAGTGGGGATCTGCCCACAACACGCTGACCTTGTTCCAGGCCAGCTCTCAACCAGACTGTTGGCTACTGGACTGCTTCCTACTCTCCCGCTCAGGTGTACCTGCATCCAGGCGTCATCCTCAGTCTCCTCGGGATGTACTGCTAAGGGGTAGTGGTAGCTGCTTCTCAGCATCGGGAGTGTCAGGGCTCTCTGAAAGCTCACACAGGCCCTTGGCGTAGGTGCAGTTCTCCTCAGCATCACACTCTAGTAACAGGGAAGATGTGTGTTTCCCTCTGCAGCTCCCTCCCAACTGAGCTGCTGGTCTGGCCTTTTATGCTTCCTCTTCCTGTCCTGGCCCTCTGTTATGTGCAAAAAATCTCCCCTATCAAGGGCTCAAGGCATAGCCTGGTCAATTTATCTATTTATTAGCAACACATACAGAATACACATACCAAGCAAATCTCGTATGATCACCACTCCCAATATACAGATAAAATTCACCTGATAGCCAGTCAGGATCCTCTCGTCTGGGGGTTTCCAGCGATGCCTCTGCATGTTACGGTCATGCAGAGGGGTCAGACTTCTAGCAGCTTGACTTAAATTCCAGTCCAGCTACCTCCTTTAATTTCACTAAACCTATCACATTATTCAGTACCCCTAGGTAACAAAATTTAACCAATCATGCACCAGCACCTATGGTTTCTTCTCCTTCCTCAACTCTTTTTAAATTTTATCTCTCATGCCCAAATTGTAAGTTATTTATTACCTTCTTTGTTTGTGCAGATGGTCAGCATAAATTCATTGGTCTGATCTTATCTTATCTATTTTACCAATCCTTGGGGTCTTTCTGTTTCCTCCCTAAAGTTCCCAGTGCCTGGGTGTGTCTACTTTACAACACATCATGTTATAACTCTTGTTAGGGGCATTCCTGAGGTGGGGACACCTTAGCAGCAGTAGAGCATTTTTTCCTTAATTTTAGTGGTGAACTCCCTGAGTTTCACCCAAGGCTGGTTTAGTATGAGGTGAGTTAAATCTCAGGCCTACACCTGTGCTTCTGGCATGTGGGTCATGGTCCTCCGGGCTCTGCCCAACAAGTGGCTTAGGGCGTTCCCTCTGTTTCTGTCTCTGAGGGAGGCCACGCTTCCTTGCTACAGTTTTGTTTTGTCTTTTAATGACTGGGGCTTGGGGAAAGGAGTAGGAAAAGGAAAGAAGAGGAAAAGAAATAGTCACAGCTTGTTACCTTCCTCACCATGAACTTCAGGCTGGGTTTTGAAAGGAGTCTGAAGGATAACATAGTGGCTATTTGGATTTTGTCAGAGAATTTTCCCCACCAGTAATGGGTAGCACAGGAGAAAGCACAGAGATGTTTTTGGGAGAAGCTGATTGGTGAGTAGTCAGGACTGGGAATGCTGGCAAAGTGAAGGCATAATTAATCCCAATAGGTCAGCTAGGTAGAGTGGAGCTAAATTAGGAAGGGTCTTAAAGCTAAAGACAAGAAGTTTTTTTTTAATGAAAAGGTGAACGGGGAGCTAGAGTAGCGACACACAATGCGGGATGATATGGCCAGAATGATGAGCCACGAATGTGATTTCTGCAGCATCGACAGCATTCTTAATAGACTCGAGTGGAGCAAGGTTGCAGTACTTTAAGGCCAAAAAAGAGGAGGTTGCAGTACTTAAGACATGAAATGCTAAAGGCTTGGATGAGAGTTTTGACTGGTGACAAAGAAGAAAGGCTGGATTTTAGAGATGATGTAATAAAAAAAAAAAAAGAAGAGTGGAGGTGGGGTGGCAAGTACTGAGATTTAGACATGGCTTGAATATGATACAGTTGAGGGCAAAGTCAAAGATGACATCACAGTGACTGTAAAGATGTGCAGGTGTCTGGTATCCATGGTGATGGAGAAAGGGAAAGACTTGGGGTGTGTTGAAGGGAAGATCAAGAACTTAGTTTTCATCATAGTCTGTTTAAGAAGACATCTGGGAAACCTATAAAGAGATGTTGAAAGATAGGCTGATATATTAGGGCTTTTTATGCTTACCAGGGGAATCTATGAGTGGCAATTGATGCATAATAGACTATTAGGGTTGGAAGGGACCTCAGAAGATCACCTAGTCCAGCCTCCTGCTCAAAGCAGGACCAATCCCCAGGCAGATTTTTACCCCAGTTCCTTAAATGACTCCTTCAAGGATTGAACTCACAACCCTGGGTTTAGCAGGCCAGTGTGCAAACCACTGAGCTATTCTTCCTCCCTGGTCAAAGACCTGCTAAATCGATTGCCACCTGCTCTCCCATTGATTCCTGTACTTCACCAGATTGAGAAGAGTAGGGGGTGTTGATGGGAAAGCATCTCCTATCGCCATCATATAAAAGTTGGATCTGAAGTGTAGCTCGAGCCTTGGTGACACACCTGTAAATGTCATTTGTGTATGTTCAGCAGTACTTCTACTCTGTTGCAAGCTCAAATGTTTGCAGGTAGCCTGATGTCAGAATAACTAGGGGGTTCAAGTTGGCATGCTGTGGCCATCAAACCTGATTCATATTCATGTACTGTGAATTCAAGTCCAGCTTTGGATAAGTTTCAAACAATGTGTGTTGTGCTCATTAATTACTCTCCACCTGCATTCTGCATCAGCTGAGGGGCTGCAAAGTGGCTCTTTTTGGAAGTTTGCCCTAAGAGCAAAATAGTTTCTGGTTTAGGAGCTGATATTTCAATATGCTCTAAAATCCACATGAATGCTCAGATTGATTAGAAAACTACGATGCCTCATCAGGATCAGAGGTAGTTAGCTGTGCAAATTTGTGAGCATTTGTTCCAGGGATCCCTCAGATAATGTTTCCCCAATAAGGAATTGCTTTAAATATTCAAATTACTCTAAAACCTATTTACACAGGGAGGCTGACTTGAACACTGGAAAGCTGCAATAGGGGCAGGATTGGAGTTTGGGAGAGACATAGTGAGCTGGGTTTACTCAAACAAAATGCATTTCAGTACAGCTAAATGCAAGATTATACCACTAGGAAAAAAGAATGTAGGCCATGCCTACAGAATTGGAACTGTATCCTGCAAAGCAGTGAATCTGGAAAGGAATTAGGGGCCATAGTGGCCAAGCAACTGAACATGAGTTCCCAATGTGTGGCTGTGGCAAAAACTGCGGTGTTTTGGGGTTGTTTGGTCAAGGGTTTTCCCATAGACCCTCTAAAATGAATACTTAACAATTTCAGATTCTTACAAGAATTCTGATGTAGAGCTGGGGAAAAATCTATCTTGGACTGCCTCTGGGGTAAGCTATAGAACTACACCAAGGATATGTTTAGAAATATTTTAAGTTATTGCCTGCTAAAAGCTTTAACTTCTCTATTTTGACCTCTGTGAGGGCTACTGTTTTCTCAGAAACTCTTTGGTGAGTGACACCCTAAATAATGTCCTCACATGATGGCTTAGAGGAATGAGTACTTCCCCTCAAACACAAGGGCCACTCATTTAAAGCCTAACCTCTGGAGTTTATAACATGTCTACATTAGAGTTTTACTCTACCTTTTCCTTGGTGTTTCAGGCCACAATGGAAGTGTGGGTGGTGTCTGCAATTTTAAGCAAGTTCAGCACTCCCAGTGCCATCCACCCATCTACAAGTACCAACTTCAGACAGTTTGGATGGGCTATATTGTGGCTGGGATGATCGATTTGATGCTTGGATATGGGAGGATTAGTTGCCACACTGAAAATGGTAGCAGAGAGGCCAGTGTAAGAGTCCCAGCCAGGATAAATCAGTATTCTGCTAAAATAGGCTCACTGAAGTCTTTCTGGGTGGCAGTAGGCATGATGGGCTGGGCCTGTGGGCATTGGGAAGTGACATGTTTAGTACATGGTACAAACAAACAGTGCTGAAACTGGTGTGGGGAGCTGAGAATAGGCATGTTCAGTGTTTAGAATTGTGAGATTAGGGTGAGAAGTTGAGAATGGGCATGCTTGGTGGATGGAATGGGCACAGAGTGTTGAGATGGGTGGTGAGGAACTGAGGGAAGGTCTACACTTAAAATGCTGTAAGCTGATGGAAGAGAGCTTCTCCTGTCGGTTTAGTTAATCCACCTCTGTGAGAGGTGGTAGCTATGTTGGCGGGAGAAGCTCTCCTGCGGACATGGTGCTGTCTACACCAGTAATTAGGCCAGTATACCTAAATCGCCCTGAGCAACATAGTTATACCGAAATAATTCTGTAGTGTAGACTAGGGCTTAGAATCGTGTGTTTGGCCCATGGCACTATACGCAAGCACCGACATGGAAGAAGAGGGATGAGAACATTCATTGAGACGAATGTTGTAGTTCACAGAGCTATTGTTTCAGGCTTCATTCATCTCCATGAGGCCTTCTCATTCAGCTGGGAACATCTCATTGCAATGAATGGGCCACTTCACACCTCTACAGTCTTCCCATGATGCAGAGAGGGTTGTGCAAAGCCCTTCTCCTCTACTTTACCCACCAAAGTAGAATAGGGAGTCTGTGGCTGTTTCCTTTCCCCACCTCTGTTGCTTCCAACCGTCAAATGTGCTCCTCACAGCCCACTGGCTACCACCTTCCATCTTCCCTATAGCACCTTGAATTCTTCTGGGGCCACACAGAGGCCAGGAGGAGGGCAGAGCTGGTAGCTGAGAGGTAGTGAGACTTCTCAAAAAGGCCTTTCATTTTCCCCTGAAACCCAGCCCCCAGCTGGTGCCTCTAAATATCGTGCCTCGGCTTCACAACCATTACTGCCTCAAAACAAAAGGAAAATTCACCCCTAAAACATTGTTTATGCAGAGCTAAGGATAACTGATATTGCCAGAATGTGAAATGCAACCCTGAGAAACAGGAAATAAGGTAAAACAAACTTAAACCTCTGAAAATTGGGAGACAAAGAATGTTCTCCATCTCTCCTCAACTGCAGAAAAATTTTTTGGAGAGAGAGATAGCTCAGTGGTTTGAGCATTGGCCTGCTAAACCCAGGATTGTGAGTTCAATCCTTGTGGGTGCCATTTAGGGGTCTGGGGCAAAAATCTGTCTGGAGATTGGTCCTGCTTTGAGCAGGGGGATGGATTAGATGACCTTCTGAGGTCCCT
The DNA here is from genome assembly GCF_003597395.2 of Chelonoidis abingdonii. Taxonomy (NCBI): domain Eukaryota; kingdom Metazoa; phylum Chordata; order Testudines; family Testudinidae; genus Chelonoidis; species Chelonoidis abingdonii. The sequence goes on from NC_133770.1 coordinate 130,544,402, forward strand.
TCCAACCCTGACATTTAATGTGCCTCATGCTATGCTCCCACAAAACTCTCTCTCTGCCTCATGTGGGCATTTCCCTGAGTCTGCATCAGCAATCATAGGATTGTACCTTTCCTCAGCAGTGTGAAAAATGCACTGGAATAGTGTGGGGGAAAATTCTTAGGCCTTATCTTCTCTAGAATAAAGGTCAAATTTAGGTCAGGCTCAGTAAACAGAACCTAGTCAGGCACCACATACACTCACCCACTTTGCATATTCTAGACAAATCAACAAAGCCTTACCAGATGTTAACATATATTCACCCTCTGGGACATCATCTTCAGTGAGTCCTGACTGAACCTTTGGTACACTGTGGCTTCTAAAACTCCCCAGGGCAATAATGCAACACAGAAGGTATGGAACTGCCTGAATGACAGTGCAGGTGTGGGATTCTGTGCACACAGAGAATATGCAATAGTGTTAGACATAGGGGAAAGGAGGAGCATCACCCATCTCCTTGACATACCTAGTGAAATGTCAGCCTCTGGAGATGACAGTGGGAAGCCATACTAGCAGCTTTAAAATTCTACAGATGTTTACAAAAAACTTTTGTATTTTCTAAGATTTTAGAGCCAAGAGAGGCCATTGTGACAACCTGTGTGGACCTTCTGCATATCACAGCCCTGGTAAAAAGAGATCTTTTATTCCTCTACATTCAGCTGCATTTCTCCTCAAATGGCAGTCTGAGATGTGGCAACTTTCTGCAACTAATCCCTGGATCAATACAGCTAACCATAATACAGTGAGGGTCAGTAGATGTATAAGAGGAATTTTTGCATACCCTTGTGTGGAATATAAGATAGAAAATGGCAGGTTTTGTTAGGAGTAGGTCAAGTTTGGTTTATCAAAGTTAAAGTTGTGAGGTGTGGGAGATGTTAACTGTAACTCTATATTTCCTGGTTTTCTCAAGTTGAAGTTTGCTTTGCCTTACGTTGAGTAGAATTTCATATTAGGAGCATATTACCCCAATGTGTGATAGACCATAGGAAATGATATACTGGATCGGACCAGTGCAGGGTTTCTTGTATGCACTTCTGAATCTTCTAATAATAGACAGGGCCGGTGCAAGGCCCTGCACCCTCCCCCCCAGCTCCCGCACCCTGAGGCGCTCCCCCTCGCAGCAGCTCCCTCCCCTCCGCCCTGAGGCACCTTCCTTGCGGCAGCTCCCCACCCCACACCCTCCGCCCTGAGGCACCCCCACCCCAACTCACCCCTGCCCTGTCTCCTCCCCGAGCATGCCGTGGCCGTTTCACTTCTCCCGCCTCCCAGGCTTGTGGCGCCAATCAGCTTAGGCGCCACAAGCCTGGGAGGCAGGAAAAGTGAAGCGGCCACGGCGTGCTCCAGGAGGAGGTGGGGCAGGGGTGAGCTGGAGTAGAGAGTTTCCCTGCGTGCCGCACGCCCCCCCAACTTGCTGCTGGTCGCCCTCCCCTGCCCAGCTCCCTCTGCCTAAATGCTGGCGGCGACCAGGGTGGCTGAAGATCCGGCCACAGCGGTCGCTGCTGAAGAAAATGGCGCTCCCCCAAATGCCAGTGCCCTAGGGGAACACCTAGGTCGCCTAAATGGTTGCACCAGCCCTGATAGTAGACATGTTTGAACTGCTGATCTGATCCAGATTGATGAAATCATTTAAGACTTTGTAGGTTTGCATTAATACCTTGAACGCCACACAGAAACTAGTCAGTGCTGATCCTGAAGTGCAGAAACTTAGCATGTTTGAAAAAGTGGTTAGACATTTATATGGATGACACTACTAGGTATTCCTATAATAGTAATAGTAAATAATAAAAAACAAACAAACAAAAAATAACCCTAACCCCGACTTCCAAAAATTTGGGAAGAAATAGGAGTTTAAGCCAATCTCTGAATATTGGGGGTTATGTGGAAACTTCCTAGCAGCAGGTTTTCTGGCTGTTAAGTTTCTGGATAGAATTCAAAGTATTACAGTTAACATATAAAGCCTCAAATGATTTGGGACATGGTTACTTGAGAAAGCACCTCTCTGTGTTCCATACTTCTGCAGTTGAGATCAGTGGAGGCACTTGAGCTGCATCCCCCTTTATCTGGACAGGGCTGATGGCAAGGCATTCTCTGACAGTGTTCATTGACTTTGAAATTTGCACTGCTATATGGTCCACCAGAGCCAGGTTTTTTTTACCTTCCAGGCATGCTGTAAAGCCCACCTTTTCCACTAAGCTTTTAAGGAGGAGTGAGCTGAAGGATGGAGATGTTTGGGTTTCTTTTGTTATCCTCCATTTAGCTGGTGAATATTTATGTCAGGATCGGATGATCAGTCCTTTATACTGGATTATGCTTTGTGCATTTTAATTTATGGGTTGGGTGTCTAAGTATATTAAAAAAAATCTGAAAGAGCACTGTTCTGCCAAAAAAGTCAAGATTTTAATTTTTGGACAGTAACATTTTATTATTATTTATTTGCAGCAGTACCAAGTATGTTCTTTCAACACCAAAGCAGGGATGTCCTTCTTCACTGACCTCATGATCTAAATATAATCAAGCAGATAAAAGCCAGGTGAAAGGGAATAACAATAGGCACTCTACATACAATTCATATGTTAGCTTTTTAAGAACTGAGTCTTTAAGAAGACTTTACTGTAGACCTTGTACCTAAGATTATGGAGAGTGTATGATATGTAGGGGGCAGGATGTAAGTGATTGTATGAGAATCTGACGAACAGAAGAACTGTGCTGGGAGCACCGGCAAACCAGAGAAGAAATGACAACAGGAAGCTTGACAATGGAGAATAAGCTGTGAGGGGCAGAGTTATAGAGAGCTTTGAAGGTGGTGATAAGAAGCTTAAATACCCGGCCCGCTTACTCATACCCACGACTGTGTGTAGCCCACTCTATGAGCGATGTACCCTCACTGCCCCCCTACTATATCTTGACCCCAACCACCGTACACCCCGCATTGGGGACATTACAGGCTGTATGTATTATATGCTGAACCGTAACCAATTGCCAGCGTCCCCCCATGCTCTGTATGTTTCCCCCGATGACCAACGACTGACACATCAAACTCTTTGTATCACCTTTCTTTAATATTTTCTAATAAACAATTAAATCAGTTGGGAAGTCAAGGGAGGGATTCAAAGAGGAGTAGAAAAGCTAAGCGCTATGTTTCTATTTGAAGCCTGTAGGTATGTTTGGCAAGATTGATCTTTAAAGTATCAGTAAAACCTTAATCTTGTCAGTGACCTTGTGCTCTGCATTTGTTGCTACTGGAGCAAATCCAAGTAAGTGTTTATATATAACATAAGCATACAAATAATCAGAATTTAAAAAATCTTAATTTTAAATTATAGGGAAACACTAGAGATATGGGGTCTGCAATACTGAATGGCAGTTGTTGTTATCTGTAAAACTGGCAAAATTCCAAAGAATGAACTTAATTCTCTGACTTCAGAATTGCAGAGGCTGATGGCAATACTCACTTATTATTTTCCCTCCCTTTAGCCTTCTAACACATTACTAATGATTTATCAGCAAAAGAAATAGCTGTTTCAAAGATGATGATGTTTGTTGTAGTGAATGTGAGAAAATGCTTACACACGTCCCTAATGTTTTGGAAGGAGAACTCTTCTCATTGGAAGAGAAAAACCATTTTGCATTAGAAGTCCCTGTTTTCAGTCACTTTAAACTTTTTAACTTGTCCAAATTTTAATTACTGGGTCTGAAATTTTCCATATTGAATGAATGCCATAGGGTGATTTTTTGTTTGTTTTGTTTTTAACAGGGTTGCCAACTTTCTAATTTCTGAAAACCAAACACCCCTGCCCCGCCCCTTCCCTGAAGGCCCCAACCCCTGTCCTGCCCTGCCCCTTCTTCTGAAGCTCTGCCCCCCCATTCCGCCACTCCATCACTTGCTCTCCACTGCTGCCCCCTGCGCTCAGTCCCCCATCCCCTGGAACTCACCTGCTGCCTGCAGTCTCTCGCTGGGAGGAGCTGAAGCAAAGCCTGCCTGCCGTCCCAATCGGGGTACAGCGGGGCCCAGAGCGAGGGGCTGGAGAGGGGAAATTGGGGCACAGTGGAGTGGGGGGGCAGTCCCTGGAGCAAGGGGCTGGGGAAATCAGGGCACAGTGGGTGTGTAGGGGGCAGACAGGTTACCCCTCCCCCAGACAGCACCAATACCAACTTGGAGCCCAGTCCAGCAGCCAGTCAGTTCTCAGGGGAGAAAGAAAGTTCAGACAATTTAGCTACCATATTTTACCAAACCTCTATGAGCACTCTCTCCTCAGGCTCAGGGGTGGGAAGATCAGCAGCTGCTAAGCAGAGCCTCTCCAGCAGCAGCTGCTGCTCTTCCCACCCCCTGGTGGTGGAGACCCATTAATGCAGGTAACCAGACTCTTAGTGTCTGGTCAGCTGTGCTGACTGGATGCTAACAGTTTCCCTTTTTGACTAGACACTATGGTTGAAAACTGGACACCTGGCAATGCTAGTTTTTAGCTGAAAACTAATTTTAAAAATAGTTTGGGTAATCCATGAACAAGATCAGGGGAAAATATTGTTTTGACAATATTGAAAAAAAGTACATTTTTATAGAGAAGCTTTAGTGCTTCTGTGCTTTTGAGCAGGGAGTTGCAATTTGACAGGGTGTAACTCTAATGACAGAGCTGTCTTTTGCTATCCTTGTGAAAACCTACCCAAATTTGCCTAAAGAACGAGAGGTACTTCTTGCAGCTTAGAGACTAGCACATTTATTTGAGCATAAGCTTTCATGGGCTAAAGCTTATGCTCAAATAAATTGGTTAGTCTCTAAGGTGCCACAAGTACTCCTGTTCTTTTTGCTGATACAGGCTAACATGGCTATCACTCTGAAACCTGTCACCAAATTTGCCCAAGTTGTAAGCCTATGAAAATTGTTGTTCATATGTGCTCATAGAAGTTTGGTAAAATATGGTAGCTAAATTGTCTGAACTTTCTTTCTCCCCTGAGCATCATCTTAAATCACTGTCTCTGTGCTGCCGTAGTATCACTGCACAGGACCTTACTAAGTACTGGCCTCGTTTTCTGAACAGTAAATTCTTCTTTTCTTCTTTCTAATTTGTGATAAGAGGCACAATGGACTGACTTTTACACAGAAGATCTGCTTCAATCTCCAGCTGTAAATCTAGTGATGCAGTTACAAACAAAAAACAAGAGTGCAAGAAATGTGCTCACAAATGAGACAAGACTTTCTTTAAATATGACTTCACCAGTAATTATTGTCAAGAACAAAGACGAGCCAAAATTTCTGCTATGTCACATGGTGTTATTTAGTGAAAGCATGAAGCCTAATAAACTTAAATGACATTTGGAAACATTTCACAAAGATGATATAGGAAAACCAAGGTCATTTTTCCAGTGTGGAAAGAAGAACTTTTGCATTAATGAGTGCAATTCAAGAGAGCCATGTCAGTCTGTGACCACGATGAAAAGACATCATTTGAGGGGAGTTACTGCACTGCACAGGCCAAGAAGCCTCACACAATTGGGGAAACTTTGATTTTGCCAGCTGCAATCAATATCATGAAGATAATATGTGGGAAAACCAAGGCCATACCACTATCCATCATAGTGAAGCGAAGAATTGAGGCAATAGGAGCAGTCCAGGAAAACACACTGGTGGAACATCTGAAAATCATGGATGCTGTTGCTCTTCAGTGGATGTGAGCACTGAGGGTCATTATGCACATTTCCTGGCCTTTGTGAAATACACATGGGAAAGTGCAATTCTTGAAGATGTTCTGTTTTCTCTACCTCTTCCTGGACACGAGATGGTACAAGGAATGTTCGATGTGCTACATGGCTTACATGCAAAACAAAAACATCCCATGTGATCACATTGATGGGCTTTGGAACAGATGGAGTTCTGTCTGTGTCAGGCCACAAATCAGGTCTTAGTACCTTGGTAAAGAAAGTTGCTCCATCTATTGTGTGGACTCACTGCAGAATTCACAGAGAACAAGTGGCTTCTAAAGCTCTGAATTCAGAGCTAGGCGAAGTTTTACCCAGGTCTCATCTATTGTGAACTATATTAAAACTCAGCCTCTTCATGAAAATCTGTTCGAAAACTATGTGAAGACATGGGTCTTATAACGAGGTGTTGCTGTTTCACACTGAAGCTCATTGGCTCTTGAGAGGAAAAGTACTGGGATGATTTTTTGAATTGAGAGACAAAGTGTGTGCCTATGCAATGGACTGCAAAAAGAGTGAATTTTCTGTGTGACCAAAGGAAGATGTGCCTTCTTGTCTATGTCGCAGACATATATGGGAAACTGAATGAATTGAATATAGGTCTGCAAGGTAAAAAACACGCACGTCCTTCAGCAGAGTGATTGAATCACTTTCTTCATGGTTCTTCTTCAGTTCTGAAGAGTTCTGTGTAAGTTCAAAAGCTTGTCTCTCCCACCAACAGAAGTTGGTCCAATTTTGAGACCTGTCACTTAGCTAGTTTTTAATCCATTTATTGTATGCCATTTTGATGTTCTTTATTTTTTTACTCAAAATATTGTGCGTACAAATGCCTTACAGAAATCTGACTATATTACATCATCATTACCTTTACCCACCAGATTTGTAATCTCATTGAAAAAAACCCAAGTTATTTGGACCTAACCCCATGTTAAATGCCATTCATTATCCTCTTATAATATACTAGTTGAGTTCTATATCTGTCATTCCACTATTTTACCCAAGATCCATGTCAATCTGAAAGGCTATAATGATTTGTGTTGTCCCATTTATCCTTTAAAAATATTGGTGCAATATTAACTTTCTTCCAGTTCTCTGGAAGAAACTCAATATTAATAGTACAAAGATCTTTTAAATTTCATCACATTAGCGTTCAAAGTCATCCAGATCTTGTTGTATGATAGTCCAGTCCTCCTCTGTGCTGACAATACTTCCCAACATCCACAAGTATTAAACACACTCTCACTTCTTGTGCCAAGACCATGAATGAAAATGTGAAATAAGATTGGACCCAAGATTGATTGGGGAGACCATTGCTGGAATATTGTGTCCACACTTTATGAATGATATTAAAAAATGGAGATGGTTCAGAGAAGAATTACAAGAATAGCTTCTCATCTGGAAAACATGAGTAGTTAAGAACTCTATAGCATTCATTACCATTTAATTTTGGCAGGTTTCCATGCCTCCTTTTTGGCTTATGTTCTGTCCCCTGGACTGATGTGGACATGTGTGCTTTTGGCATGACTGGCCATTTTGAAAAGAAATTAATTTATAATTTTTATGAGGAACCTTAGGCTTGTTTGTGTGTGTGTATTTTTACATGTTATGGTTAGAAGAAAATTGTTTTTTTATACACTTTCAGAGAAAAATAATTTTATAGGCATTTTTAGATGATTTACAAAATAAAGCAAATTATCACAAAGCGATAAAGGAAAAATGTCAGAAAAGATGGTTTTAAAACTGCAAAAAAGGAAAAAAGAGAAGAGTCCCTTAAATGTATTAACAAGTCTGTTTTAAACAAACAGACATGCATTTAGGTTATTTTGAAATAAAGTCTGAAAAATAATGATACGGCTTTTGAAATAAAGAATAGAACATGTATTTTTAGAGAAAATTGACCAGATAGTGAGGGATGCTTATAGAACATTCGAGAAAAGCAAAAGCCTCTTAGCCTGTTACAGAAAGAGGAAAATATAAAGGGGGAGAGAGTTTTAAAGCAGCAGGAAATGCTGTGTCATTGACCACTGAGAGAACCACTCTACCCCTGCAGCTAACTCTTGTACACCAAGAAGTATGTCAAAAGTCAGCCAGCCTCGGGCAAAACATGCCTCTTGGCTAGGGTGATCAGACAGCAAATGTGAAAAATCGGGATCGGGGTGGGGGATAATAGGAGTCTGTATTAAAAAAAGACCCAAAAATCGGGACTACCTCTATAAAATCAGGACATCTGGTCACTCTACTCTTGGCTGAGCCAGTCAAATGCTGTTCTATAGCTATGTCATAGAAGACATTTTCCTGAACCAATCGTAATGTGCCACATGACCACGAACTTGGGGCTATTGACAGTTGGTGTGTTTAAAAAAACAAACACTGTGCATAACAAAAAAATTTGTAGAAATACCTGCCTTTTTAAAAAAATAGAGTTATGTTGCTTTTTAAAGTTTTACCTAAAGGAAAACTGCCCCCAAAACTTATTACTTGTAATCTGTAAAGAAAGCTTTGAATTGCACACTTGATACAAAACACACACAGGGTAACTTAAAAGAAATACTAGCTTATGTTAAACAGTTAACACTTTTTACCAGAGGTATGAATACTGTTTTTCCCCCTACACTCTTTCATTCCTTATGTTTTTTAATATTTAAATGCTATTAAACCAAGTAAAATTTTAAGAAAAACACTTTTAAAACAGCAATAAAAATGAGCAGATGTGTAGATTTCTTTACTAACACATTTTTTTTTGTAAATTTAGGAGACATTCTTATTTGTTTTTGGTGTTGTACTAGAAAATAAATTACCTCTTTTTACATAAAGCCTATAGCCTTGATAGAAAGACCCTAATGAAAGTTGTCTAACCTTTGTATTAATTTCTCTTATTCTGTTTACTTAAAGTAATATTTTTTAGAACTCTTGATTATGCTATGTTACTAGGAGTGCTGCAATTTTCGCCCCTCCTGTATTAGCACTGAAACTTTATACCTCAGTATTATTTTCTTTTGTAGAAAATAGTGCTTTTTAAAGTTTAGCATGGGTGCAAAAGCAACCCCAAATGTTCTAAGAACTTAAAGACTAAAAGAGCTAGTAACCCTTTTTGCCAAAAATATGATTTTGACTTCTTAAAAATGTTTTAACAAATAAAATTTTAAAACAGAGCTTTTAAAAAGTTTTGTAACTTTTAAAGGAAAGTATCAGAGGGGTAGCTGTGTTAGTCTGGATCTGTAAAAGCAGCAGAGAATCCTGTGGCACCTTATAGACTAACAGACGTTTTGGAGCGTGAGCTTTCGTGGGTGAATTTTGAAAGCTCACGCTCCAAAACGTCTGTTAGTCTATAAGGTGCCACAGGATTCTCTGCTGCTTTTAAAGGAAAAATAACCAAAATTCATGTTTTAAGGTTAATGAAATAAAATGGACATTTGTTAATTGTGGAGAAGCAATGCCTTTTGCTAAAGAATTGAGCAACGTTAGTGAAGGAACATACCCCCCCGCTCTTCTTTTAAAAAATTGTTAACTTTGCAATGAAAGAATTTTTAACCACAGGATTAAAATTAAATAAAGTTGGTGTATCATACATTTTAAAAATAATGTAAGCATGTTTTTACATTTTAAAAAGTTGCTAAGTTTACTTAATTTCCATAACTAAATAATTAATCTCCATGACACAACTTAAATAAAAATTGTAGTAATTTTATGTCTAAGGATATGTCTACATGGCAAAGAAAAACCCGTGGCTGGCCTGTGCCAGTCAACTTGAGTTTGTAGGGTACGGGTTTGCGGGACTGTTTCATTCCCTTGTAGATTTCTGGACTTTGGCTGGAGCCTGGGCTCTAGGATCCTCCAGGATGGCTGGACCAACTTCTGTTGGTGAGAGAGACAAGCCTTCAAGCTTAAACAGAGCTCTTCTTCAGGTCCAGGAGACATACTCAGAGTGTCATAGCTAATACACAGTGGAACAGATTGTTTAACATATTGCTTGTTGTAGGAGGCCATGGAACATTTCTGAAGACTTTTTTCAAGAAAGTCAGATCTGGACATGTTGAAACATATTTGGGCTTGTTTGGACATCTGACTCTTTTAGGAGGTTCATTTCTGAAATGTTCCGTCTATAAAAAAAATCTCACGATGGTTTTGTGTGGCAGGTGACTGAACCCCTGTAGACAACATTTTTCTATACTGGTTTGCACCTTGGTATGTGGTGCTTACTTAAAGGCAATAGGTCTGCCCTGATGCTGTAGGCTTGATGGGGGCTGTGCTTTGATTGGGTTGGCCCAAGGTGTTGCATAGCCAAGGCTGGCTTTAGGCCGATTCCCCCGAATCGGGCCCCGTGCCTAAGAGGGCCCCGCGCCCTAAAGAAGAGCGCCTAATTTAGGCACCTTTTTAATTTTTACTCACCCGGCGGTGCTCCGGGTCTTTGGTGGCACTTTGGCAGCAGGTCCTTCACTCACTTTGGGTCTTCGGCGGCATTTTGGCAGCGGGTCCTTCAGTGCTGTGGAAGACCTGGAGTGAAGACCTGGACCACCGCTGGCTGAGTCATCCCTGTTGGGGCCCCGTCGAAACTATTCGAATTGGGCCCTGCACTTCCTAAAGCGGGCCTGTGCATAGCAGTGTGTTGATTTGTTTGTAGGACAAGGGGCGCCTTACAGGCTTACAAAAACATGCTTCACACAGTCATTTTCAACTGACATTTTATTTAAAAGACACATTTATTTTATTTTTACAATATACCTCATTTTGTTCCTTAATCACACTCGAACTTTTAGGGTTTTTCCTCAACAGGATTTTGTAATTTGCTGAACGAAGATGACATTCAACGTTACACATTAAACATATATCCATTAGTTCAGTTACTTCAGCTAAACCTCTATCTTGGTCCTCTGCTTCTGTCACTTTGTCCACCAGCTCTCTCCCTTGAGCTTAATACTCCTGGATTAAACAGAGGCACTGCAGTGCATATCTCAATGATAAAACACTCTCTAGGCACAAATTACCAGTAATTTTTGTATTTTACAGTTCACATCATCTGGTTGGGGCCATTTATGATGCACCTTGGACAGTTCTCTCTCAGATAGGGCTTGATGATTCTGTGCACAGCAACTCGTACAATTGCATGCATAACAGTTTACGGTTACAGCTTCACACAGGTTCAATACCTTATTTCTTCCTCAATGTTAGATAGTACAGGCCTTTAGAATAAGCATCTGATTTTGAGTCTGGGCAAAAACAAATCAGTCCCGATCTGTTTGCTCCTTCAGAGCTATCAGTGTCCAGATTCTCCAAGACCTCTGAAGAACCATGGCTCAGCTGCTGAGAAATTTAAAATAAGAAATATGTGTAAGGCATCATTTTACTTTTTATTCTGTGCTTTTAAAACATTTTATTTGTGTGTCAAGAGACTTCTTCAGTTTACAGCTTTTTTTTAAAAAATTGCCGTGGTATGGGGGTTGATCCAAAAAGCTCCAATCAATTGAACAAAGGAGCCAGGTCCCCTCTAGCTCCTAAACATTCTTACATACAATATACCTGTAATTTGTCTCTGTACAACCCTCCATTTGAATTGGTTAGGTCTCCTCAACTCTGATTGAAGTCCAGAGTCTCAAACAAAACTTGGGTCAATGGTATATTTGTTTCTTCAGTTCCTACAACTTCACCTTATAGCATCTTTTCATGAGCTGCTTGACTGCTGGCGTTGTCAAGGAACTTTTAGTTGCTTCTATTTTTAATAAACTGGCCTGTTTGAACGGTTCATCCTCATTTATACAACAGTTGCACAATACTTTCTCAGCCAATAGTTTAGGGCCAGTACTTCAAAAGTCCTTTGGTCTCCCTCTCTAAGTAAGGAGGAACTTCTGTTTAAGGGCATAGAGGGATGGACGCTTTTGCACCTTTAGTTTTGTATTATTTTTATATCTTATACTTTCCTGAACCAGTTCTCTTACAGAATTAAACCCAAACCAAAACAAGTTATGTGATAAAAAGATACTTAAATTTTAAAAAGTAGTTAATGTTTTTTCCTATGATTTAAGAGTGTGAAATTGAACAAAATGTATCCTAAAAAGCCATAGACTGACTTTTCCTGTAGTTTACATTGTGCTGAATAGGCGAAGCCTGGGCCATGTTGGTCTTCACTAGACAGCCAAAAACAAGGTGAAAGAAAACCCACTGCATTTCCTTGCTGGCTATAGTGTAAATGCTGAAATTCAGTGCAGAATTAATAACTGCCAAGGCAATGAACCAGTCACCCTTATATAAAATGACAAACTCCTGGGTCACTGTGAATTTCTTGTTCACATGCAAATCCACCTTCTCTTTAATAGCAGGCAAGGCATTATTAATTAATAAATCCACATATCGAGGACACCTTCATCTCTGTGCATGTTAGTGCCATCCCAGGCTGCTGGTAATCTTTCATGACAGGCATGAGGAGACTCATCCTTTTCTTGTCTAACATTTGCTAACTGTGCAATTCCTGCCTGTCCTGGATATGAAATCTGTTCTGATTTAGCTAGTGTCTCAGCAAAATCCTTAGCTTCTAACTGAAAGTGTGGGCGTAGGGCATACCACAAAGGATCTACTATCATTTACAAAATCTTTAGACAATCTCTATTATTCAACAGAAACATTTGAGTAGTTTTCTCAATTCTTCTAGCATGCAACTGAATTAGATCACTCTTCTGTAAATGACCAAGTTCTTTAGCCACCAAATCCAATGTTTTAACATACACTGCTGGCACAGGATGGAGGTCCCTCATCTAATTCCTCTGGACTTTTACTAGCTTTTGAGATACTGCTGTTTAATAACCCCATCTGTAGAAAATAGACTAGGGGGTTGAAGAATAGATTCTCTCCTTGCTCTTTTCTAGCTGCTACTCAGAGAAAGTTAGGAAATCCACTCCATTCTGCCTCTCTACAAATGCCCCTGTATTTTCACAAACAGTAATGCAGTGGTCCCCAACATGGTGCCTGTGGGCTCCATGGTGCCTGCTGGGACATTTATGTGCACCCGCCTGCTGCCCAGCAGGGAAGAGAAGCAGCAGCCCTGCGCCTGGCAGAGACAGAGAACTCCGGGGCTGCAGGCTGTGGGCGCCTGTGTTCTCTTTCCTCGCGTCTTCTCTCTGGCACTGCCCAGAACTGCCGCCAAAAAAACACTCCGACTCTGCAGAATGGATGGAATGCTGCCACGTAACATGTGCTACCCCAAGGCATGTGCTTGCTCCACTGGTGCCTGGAGCTGGCATTGTATGTGAATACTCTTCCTGCACTGATACTACTGTTTTCTTGTGCTTTTGCAATTTATTATTTTTTTAACATTTTGCCCCAAAATGAGTGGTTCAAATAAAAGACAATGTGCGTATTATTTCAATGGAGAGTGGGAAGAATTCTATTGTTTTACTGAAAATAAAGGGAAATGTGTTTGCTTATTGTGTGGGGGTGCTGTTGCAGTGCTGAAAAAACAACGTCAAACACCATTTCCAGACTAATCACAGCTCTTTTGACATGAGCCATCCACTTTAAATCTGAGTTGAGAAAGGTTTGATTTGAGTTGATTAATTTTCTTCTATCTGCCCAACAACTGTTTTCACTCGAAAAGTGGTAAAGTCTAAAAGTGCTACTATTGCTTCCTTTAAAATTGATCATCTGCTCGCAAAGAAGAAAAAACCCTTTCAAGATGGTGAATTGTTGAAGGAAGCATTTTTGACTGGTGCTGATTGCCTGTTTCAAGGATTTCCTAACAAGGGTGAGATTTTGTCGGCAATACAAGACGTGCAGTTATCAGACAACACAGTTAGGAGGGGGATACATGCAAACTCAGCTGAAGGATGACTTGGAAATATGTGACTGGTTTTCACTGCAATTCGATGAGTCGACAGATATATCGGATACAGCGCAGTTGGCAGTTACACTGAGGATGATATTTAGTGACTTTACCGTAAAAGAAGAGTTACTAAAAGTATTGCCTATGAAAGGGCGAACAAAGGGTGAGGACATCTATAATTTATTCAAATCATACGCAACATCAATTAGTATGCCACTACACAAACTGTCTGCAATCACCACTGATGGGGCACCAGCAATGATGGGCAGCGCTACTGGATTCATTGCACTCTATAAGAAGAATGAATCCTTTCTGAACTTTGTCTTATCATTGCGTTATCCACCAAGAAGCTTTGTGCATCAAAGTTTTTTCTTTTCAACATGTCATGAATGTCATTATTAAAATAATTAACTCTGTTTGAGCAAAACCTTTGCAACACTGACTTTTTAAGGCCCTGTTGGAAGATGTTGATGATAAACAATCTGATCTTATCTTGCACACAGAAGTACGATGGCTGAACAAAGATAAAGTTCTTGCACGTTTTTTAAGCCTAATTGAAGAGATCAAAGAATTTCTGAAGTCCACAAATCAGAACTTTGAGCAAGTAGAAGACTCCAGCTGGTTAATGGACTTGGCTTTTCTTGCCGACATCACTGACAAATTGAACATTTTAAATCTTGAACTTCAGGGAAAAGACAAACATGTGGCTCAAATGATAGGTTCGTAAAATCATTCAAAGCAAAACTGATCTTGTGGATGTCACATATGAAGATGAAGTCTCTTGTACATTTCCCAAGCATAAAGAAAATGTTATGTGACAGTGATTTTAACTCATCACCATTTGTTATCCACATTCAAACACTTCTGGAACAATTTGAAAAGAGATTTCAACAGTTCACCGTCATTGAGCCTGTAGTTGCCTTTCTTGTAATTCCTTTTACTTGCCAAATAGAGGTAACAGAAATGGCTACATCAATTGCGAGTCTCATTCAAGTAAGAACAGAAGACATGGAACTGGAGATTTTGGACCTTCAAAATGATATCGTTCTAAAATCCTGTGCAACAGATGAAAAGTTTTGGAATCTGGTTGACCGAAAAAAGTTTCCTGCCTTAAAAAATGTAGCATACAAAATAAAATCTTATTTTGGTTCCACTTATCTATGCGAAGTTCTGTTTGAACAATGAACATCCTAAAACCAAAATACAGATCTCAGCTTACAGATGCCCATCTTGACTATTGCTTATGAACGGGAATATCATCCTACTCTCCCAACTACGAAAAACTGGCTGAAGAAATGCAATGCCAAAAATCACGCTGACTTTATTAGAAAAACCGTGTGAATTAATAATGCCTATTTCCTATTAAGTGCTGATAAGCTCGTATGATTAACTTGTTTAACTTTTTTTCGTATTTGTTTGTTTGTTTATTGAAATCCAAATACAAGTAACAATACAAAATATTTTTAATTAACCATAACTGGCTATCTGTGTTAAAGTAAGAAAAATAAATATATTTGGATCAGCAGTTCAACAATGTTTTACTTTTTTAAAATAAATAAGATAAAAACTGTTTATGATATTTATTTTGTAAAAACTCCTTAATTTTTCTTACAGGTAGATAAAAAGGATCAAATTCACATGGTAAGGTGAAAGAGTAATCGCTGAATAATATAATTAATACCTTTTACATGTAAAATTACCTTTTTTATCTTATGGATTTATATATTATGTAATATTAAATATGATGTTATTTGTATTATTTAATGTACAAATACAAAATAAGCCTTGAAAAATTGTTAGCACCCACCACACTCTTCTGAAAACGTGAATGTGCTACTGGCCACAAAAAGGTTGGGGACCACTGCACTACTGGATTGCAACATGCTTTGTTCAGCACTGTTAAAAATATCTCTCAAAATTTGAAAGAAAGGGATATTTGGTGCTGTTAAACTTTACCCCTAGTTTTGTGTCCTCCAGGGATTCAAAGACTACCCTCTTCTTGATCTTGAGGACTCTGTTCTAAACCCTAAAACAGAAATTCCCGTTGCTCTGGCAGCAAAATTACAGGTCTTATTGCAAACCATACTGTCCTGACTTGCACTGCTCTGTGTCAGAATCTGCTTGCTCTCTATCTTGAGCTCTGGATCTGGTCAGCACTTTACTATACTCTTGTCCCTGTTCCTTCTCTATCTTATTTCCTGGTGAAACCATAGCCATGCAGGTCTAGTCTCTGCAAGGGCATATTCGCTATCAGACAAAACCTTCCTTAAAAGCTGAATATCATCCTTCATCACCAAAAATATCAAATCATCCTCTAAAAGAGGAGCATCTGTACTAAAGTCCATGGATCCCTTTATATAAAACAGCATGAAGCTCAGCCACTTCACTCTGTGCAGCTCTACTACAGATCTCTACATCTTGGTCATGACACCAAGATTCCTCAACCTTACCTTTTATATGACAAGGCTTTTTCCTTCTATTTCTCAGAATAGTTTTGAATAAAAGGGCCGAGATATCTAAGATTCCAGAATATAATTCTATTTTGCTCACACTCCTGAGCTACAATAGCAGTGATACTCACCTGTGCTTGCAAATGTTCTTCTAAATTCTTTACCAGTTTTGTAATATCCACCAGACCAGGAGAATGAGGTAGACGAGGCTTTCTTTGGACAACTAACATAAGTTTCCAGGTCCCAGGCCCTGGTTGTCATGGCAGACTTCAGTCCCCCTGACATTTATACCTTGACTTCAGCAAAGCTTTTTATACAGTTTCCCACAGAATGTCACATCCACTGCTTTCCCCATATCCACCAGGCCAGTTATCTCATCATACAAGGCAATCAGGTTGGCCAGGCATTACTTGCCCTTGGTGAATCCTGTTGACTGTTCCTGATCACCTTCCTCTCCTCCAAGTGTTTCAAAATGGATTTCTTGAGGACTTGCTCCATGATTTTTTTGGGAACTGAGGTAAGACTGTAGTTCCCCGGATTCTCCTTCTTCTCTTTTTTAAAGATGGGCACTATATTTGCCTTTTTCCAATCATCTGGGACCTTCCCCAGTTGCCATGAGTTTTCAAAGATAATGGCCAGTAGCCCTTCAATCACATCAGCCAACACCCTCAGCACCCTCAAATGCATTAGATCTGGACCAATGGACTTGTGCATGTCCAGTTTTTCTAAATAGTTCTTAACCTGTTCTTTCACCACTGAGGGCTGGTCACCTCCTCCCCATACTGTGCTGCCCGGTGCAGCTGTCTGGGATTGCCCTTGTCTGTGAAGACTGAGGCAAATAAAGCATCAAGCACTTCAGCTTTTTCCACATCATCTGTCACTATGTTGCCTCCGCCATTCAGTAAGGGTCCCACACTTTCCCTGACCTTCTTTGTGTTGTTAACATACCTGTAGAAGCCTTTTTTGATACCTTTCACATCCCTTGCTAGCAGCAACTCCAATTGTGCTTTGGCCTTTCTGATTACATCCCTGCGTACTCAAGCAATATTTTTATACTCCTCCCTAGTCATCTATCCAAGTTTCCACTTCTTTTAAACTTATTTTTTGTGTTTAAGCTCACCAAAAATTTATCTGTTAAGCTAAATAGATCGCCTGCCATATTTGCTAATCTTTCTGCACATCGGGATGGTTTGTTCCTGCATCCTCAATAAGGCTTCTTTAAAATACAGCCAGCTCTCCTGCACTCCTTTCGCACTCACATTAGCCTTCCAGGGGATCCTGCCCATCAGTTCCCTGAGGGAGTCAAAGTCTGTTTTTCTGAAGTCCAGGGTCTGTATTCTGCTGCTCTCCTTCCTTCCTTGTGTCAGGATCCTGAACACGATCATCTCATTGTCACTGTTGCCCAGATTGCCACACACTTCTACTTCCCCTACCAATTCTTCCCTGTTTGCGAGCAGCAGGTCAAGAGGAGCACAGCCCCTAGTTGGTTCCTCCAGCACTTGCACCAGAAACTTGTCCCCAGCACTCTCCAAAAACTTCCTGGATTGTCTGTGCACTGCTGTATTGCTCTCCCAGCAGATGTCAGGGTGATTGAAGTCCCCCATGAGAAGCAGGGCCTGTGATCTGGAAATTTCTGTTAGTTGTATGAAGGACACTCAGGCTTAATCTTAGGTTGAATCTTAGGCTCTCAAATAACACTCCTTTCCTCTAAGCCATCACATACATTTCATCTGGAAAATGTTTTTTTGGAAGGATCTGAAAGATATGTCAAAATTGGGTTTATAACAGGAAATAAATTACAACTTTAAATTTGGAGCTGCTACTGCAGTGTCGTAACATGTGTCTATGCCTGCCTGTTTTAGATGGATCCATGCAAGTTAAGTGCAAGGCCTAGCACTGTTTTGCAGTGAGGGCACAGTTTCTTACCAGTGTGGAAAATTACTTGAATAGAAGGATTATGAAAATTCTACTCCACCCCCAACAGTTTGCTTTGCACTGCATGTGTACTGAGGCATGGAAGATGTATGTTGGAGTTTACTGAGAAACGGTTTATTGAAATGACAAAGGATTGTGGATTTAACAAGATCTTGCCTATCAAACCAAATCCCTCTAATCTCTAGGAATTTTTTACAACCTTCTGAATATCTGTAAGTTTTATCTCCTTAATAAGAGAAGGAATGTACAGCAAATCAAACTAAATCAGACATTATAACTATATCTTAAAAATATTTGGTGTCTTTTAACATAGTTTGAATTTTTATCTTATAACTTGAGCAATGTACATTAAATTTGAACACAATGGTATCCATGTTGATGGTGTGTGTGTTATTTTAATCTTCATTTCAAATGTTTTGGATGAAACATAAAATCAGTGTCTTGACTATTTCGAGTTCCTTCCTTTCTTTACCAGAAAGCACAATGTTAACCTGTACTACTTAGACAAAGTTCAAATCTAGACACTGGGTTTAACATTCCTTTTATGTCAGAAAGCACCGAGGGATCGGTACCTTGATTTTGTTTAATCTAAGTGATTTAAAATAGAGATTAAAATAAAATACACATCGATATTTTTATCTTCTCATGTGTTCAAATACTGTGTTGGCCCAGACAAGTAGGTTTACTTAATGTAACCAACAGTCGAGCACAGGAAGAATTCTAAATGCTTGAGGGGGAAAAGGAATGTTTCTGAGAAGTGTCAATATTTTCTGGACATTAGGGTATTTTCCCTAGTACCAGCTGAAACATAGGGATAACAGCTGGATTTTAGGTGATCCAGAGACTTCAGAGTTGGGGTCTACTCAGTTCTGTAAAAATATATTGGAAAGACAAGTTTCAATCTGAAGTTTGTCATTCAGTTCCTTACAGTCTAGGGATTTCATAACTAAGGCTGTGAGTTTGTCAACAGGTCACAGAAGTCACGGATTCCCCCCTAAAGGGGGATATGATAGAGATATATAAAATCATGAGTGGTGTGGGGAAAGTGAACAAGGAAAAGTTATTTACTTGTTCCCATAATATAAGAACTAGGGGCCACCTAATGAAATTAATGGGCAACAGGTTTAAAACAAATAAAAAGAAGTTATTCTTCACACAGCGCACAGTCAACCTGTGGAACTCCTTGCCTGAAGAGGTTGTGAAGGCTAGGACTATAACAGGGTTTAAAAGCGAACTAGATAAATTCATGGAGGTTAAGTCCATTAATGGCTATTAGCCAAGATGGGTAAAGAATGGTATCCCTAGCCTCTGTTTGTCAGAGGGTGGAGCTGGATGGCAGGAGAGAGATCACTTGATCATTACCTGTTAGGTTCACTCCCTCTGGAGCACCTGGTATTGGCCACTGTCGGTAGACAGGATACTGGGCTCGATGGACCTTTGGTCTGACCCAGGATGGCTGTTCTTATGTTCTTCTGACCTCTGTGACATCTGCAGCAGCTGGTGTCGCTAGCCTGGGGGCCACCTGAGGATCTTGGGCCACCGCCTCCCTTCCATGCACCTCCAGCAGCAGCAGGAGTTTGGGTTGAGGCGCAGGAGTGAGTGAGGGCTCTGGGGGGTGCATGCCTTGGGAGGCTCCCTGGAAGTGGTGACATGTCCCTCCCTCAGCTCCTAACTCTGCACACTGCCTCCGCTTGCAAGTACTCCCAGTGGGAGCTGTGGAACCGGTGTTTGGGGCGGGAGCAGTGCTTGGAACTGAGAGCTGAGGGAGGGACATATTGCCACTTCAGGGAGCTGTGAGGAGTCAGGTAGAGAGCCTGCCAGCTCTGCTAAGCCCCCCCACCCAGCACCAGTGGGGGTTCCCCCCAGTATTGGTGGGGTTCCCGAGTTGCTTCCCTGGAGTACCTGTGGTGCCCCCTGGGCCGCCCCCCAAGCACTAACGGTGCCCCCCAGGCTGCCCCCCCACAAGCACCCGTGACATCCTCCTCCCAAGATTTAGTCAGGGCAAGTTATGGGCCATGAATTTTTGTTTACGGCCTGTGCCCTGTTCATGACTTTTAGTAAAAATACCTGTGACTAAAACATAGCCTTATTCATAGTCCTTCAAAATGATTGTCAGCATAAACCCACACATTTCATAAGGCCATAGTTTTCCTATTACTATTATATGGCAGCATTTGCAGGGCACAGCTGTACGTAATTATTGTGTGACTGTTTGGAGTGTGTCCACTAAACAAGAGGTAAAATTGGCAAAAGCCGTTCAGTCATTGAACCTAAGTTTTTTGAGTGATGGTCCCTATTGCATCCACTGAGGGCTATGCACATGGACCAGGCACCTCGAACTGGAGCTCTTCAAAGTGTCCGTCGGTCCATGCATGTGCTTCCGCATGGCCTCATGGTTTTGCCCAAGGTGATAAAGGACCAGGGGGACAGTTCCTTCTCACTGCTGCATGGTTGGCGTCGGAACTTCTGCTTTGTCTCTCTGACTGCACTGCACCTCCTCCAGAGGGATCTGAAGATGTCAAGGTTCCTTCCCCACTCTGAACTTTAGGGTACAGATGTGGGGACCTGCACGGATGCTTCTAAGCTTAATTACCAGCTGTGACAGACCCAAACCAGTGGGGTACAGGAGTCTGGTAGAGGACAAATATACTGATCACTGGATGAGTAGTTTTCTGTTCTCCGAGTGACCAGAGCAGGGGCTGCACTAGAGTAATCAGGAACCTGCTAGAACCAATTAAGGCAGACAGGCTGATTAGATCACCTGCAGCCA
>NC_133770.1:130569708-130571042 GCF_003597395.2 Chelonoidis abingdonii
TTGGGCTTCCCATCTAGGATGTACCTTTCTATTTCCTCAGGGACACCCTCTAAGAACTGTTCCATTTGCATTAGAAAGGACAGAGCTTCCACAGATTCAGCACTTGCTCCCGATATCCAGGCATCCCAATTCTTTTCAATGTGGTAGGTGTGTCGAGTAAATGACACATCTGGTTTCCACCTTAGGGCTCGAAACCGCCTACGGGCATGCTCAGGTGTTATCCCCATTCTGATTCTGGCCTTGGTTTGAAAAAGTTTATAATCGTTCATGCGTTCCTTAGGCATTTCAGCTGCCACCTCTGCTAAGGGTCCACTGAGCTGTGGCCTCAGCTCCATCATGTACTGGTCTGTAGAGATGCTGTACCCAATGCAGGTCCTTTCAAAATTTTCTAAGAAGGTCTCAGTATCATCACCTGACTTGTAGGTGGGGAATTTTCTGGGATGGGAAACAGTACCTGGAGAAGGGTTGTTAGGGTTGGCTGTTATATTCTGCTTAGCGCTTGCTAATTTTAGTTTATGCTTTTATTTTTTTGCCTTTATTTTTTTTTGTTTTTTTTTGTATAGCTTTTTTTGTGGGCAGCCTTAGCCCTGGCCATTTGTCTGTCATGTTTCTTTTGGCTTTCCTCAGCCTGGAGTTTGGCTAATTTTAGCTGTTGTTATATAGGTTTGTTTTTTTTTGGTCTGACATTTTTTTCCTGGTTTACCCTTAGCTATCTGAGGAGGGGCGGGGGGAGAAAAACTTGGAATTTTTGGTTGCTGTAATGTGATTTTTTAGGGAAAAAAACAAGTAAAACAGGTTTTGTGACTTGGCTTGGCAATGTTAATGACCCTCCAATGATTACAGCTGGAGCTTCCCTTCTAACAAAAAGCCCTCCCTTAGAATCTTTTATCTGTTTGCCTTCAGGGTATTTCTCCTTTACTGCTTCCCCAGCATCTCAAAGGAGGGAAAAAAAATCTGGCTTTTGTTTCCTAAAAAATCCCACCACTGCCACCATGTCAAGGTTCCTTCCCCACTCTGAACTTTAGGGTACAGATGTGGGGACCTGCATGGACACTTCTAAGCTTAGTTATCAGCTTAGATCTTGTATCGCTGCCACTACCCCCAAGCACTACTTTTCTTCCCTGGGTAGCCTTGAGAGACTTTTCACCAATTCACTGGTGAACACAGATCTAAACCCCTTGGTTCTTAAAACAAGGAGAAATTAACCATCCCCCCTCCTTTCTCCCACCAACTCCTGGTGGATCCAGATCCAACCCCCTTGGATCTAAAAACAAGGAGAAATTAACCATCCCCCCTCCTTTCTCCCACCAACTCCTGGTGGATCCAGATCCAAC